>NC_056448.1:37936122-38176122 GCF_018296145.1 Oncorhynchus tshawytscha
AAGTGTTTGTGGTGACGTTGTCATCGGACATTGGGGCCAAGAGATTTCCATCCCTGTTGCATCATGTCCCGTAGGCTGATAATGGCGGCTGGGGTTATTTTGGGTGCTCAGATTGCTGCTAATTGTCCCTGCAATGCTAATCAGTTCCGCCAACCCCAGCTGGAGCGGAAAGGCGGAACACTTTCCATGTTACAGCTCATGCAGATCGAGGGAAAAGAGGAGGAACTGTGAAGGGAGAGGAGTTGGCAGAGATGTCTGTCGACATAAATGTCTCGTAAATACACACAGGTATGGATTAACTGACTAACATGTACTTGGATTAGGCCCTGTCTACATTGGTCAATCCTGAGCTCTACAAAGAATGTTTATACAGCATAAAAGACAAATAATATACAGTATAAAAGACAAATAATATACAGTATAAAAGACTAGTAATATACAGTATAAAATACTAGTAATATACTGTATAAAATACTAGTAATATACTGTATAGAAGACTAATATACAGTGTAAAAAGATATGAGGATATATGAGGATGGATGTAGATCACTTAAAATTATCTTTCAGAGCCAAACTGTTGATGATATTTGAGGAAAAGTGAGGGATTTTTTAATGTTTCAGTGCGTTTCAAATCGTCTTGCCCCCGGTGAGAAGGGGAAAATGAAAGGAGGTATACATTAGATGGAACTCTACTGGCGTTAATACCTTCCTGAGCCGCCATCTCATCTGTTCAACCAGCTGGGTTTTCCCCCAAGGCCTCCGCAGGTTTTGATGCTGGTGAGCAATTTCCTACAGATGAATATCACATTACATTAAATCAAATTGCATTACCTCACACTCAATGAAGTGGTTTATTTACCCAACAGACGGTCTTATCCCAGGGAAATTGGGGGATGCAGACCGGCTTTGAATCGTACAAGTTTCATCATTTTTACAGCTATATTCCATAGGAGTCAGTGTGGATCAAATGTCTTACTGAAAGCAACACATGCAAAGCAGTTAACTCTGCAGTCCAGAAAAGTAATTATGCTACGACAGTGTTGATAGTGATGAGTTTTACACAATTTTGTAGTTTTGTAAGTTTGGACTCCATGACTGTTGAGCTGGAGTTGTTGAGGTGGAAATACTTTTCTAAAACATGAAAATAAAGTAAGGTAAATAGATAAGGACCCCACTTCTGACATCATGTACAGTAATGATGGGGCGGCAGAGTAGCCTAGTGGTTAGAGTGTTGGACTAGTAACAGAAAGGTTGCAAGTTCAAATCCCCAAGCTGACAAGGTACAAATCTGTTGTTCTGCCCCTGAACAGGCAGTTAACCCACTGTACCTAGGCCGTCATTGAAAATAAGAATTTGTTCTTAACTAACTGACTTGCCTAGTTAAATAAAGGTTACATTTTTTTACAAAATGTTTTAAAAAATGATAAGGAGACGAGACACCATTTTGTTAGTTTAATTAAGAAAGTATCTTTACGAAGATAAAAGTGGATGTCTTGTACAGAGCATTATGGGTACTGTAGTAGTACATTATGTTACAGGGGTTATTTTCTGGCTGGCAAATTTACAGTTGGTGGTCTTGTTTGGTTTTAGAAGTGGGACGGACATAATTATCATACGTTTTAGATTTTTTTATCCGGTCGGATAAACACTCCAAACAGCCTATCCGAACGCTCGGAGGCATCCACATGGTCCTAAAGCACACCATTGCCTCGTTTTGTATCACATTCCAATGATAAAACTGGGGGGAGGACAAAAATTATTGTTGTTGTGGCAGACATCTGACAGTGAGCTGCTTTTTTTCAGAAATGTATTCTATATATCGTAGCTTTGAAAAGGGGTTAAATATTTATCCAAAACATTTTTCACCTGGCTTTGAAAGTTATCAATGCTGAAAGTTCATAATGCCTGTAGTAGCTGTAGCAAAACAAGGAAAGTCTTAATGCAAGTTACAGTCACTTGTGGCCTATGGACTTCTTCCCAGGGTAAGAAAAAAATGGTGGAAAATCCTAACAATTTAGTGGGCTATCCATGGCTTGACGGATATCAGAAGCTGACATTGTGGAAAGAGAGACAAGACTACTGTCTGTACACATGTTACAGAATTTTGATGAGAACAAGTCAGAACTTTAATGGGGAGCGCAATGGGGAGCTATCCGGTATTAGGTTTAGCTGGGGAGCAATCAGAGGGATCTTAATGTATTGCTATTTACTCTGTCACTATAGTGAATAGGCTCTTTGTGACATTTTGCTTGTTCAGCCAGACTCCAGTTCTGGTGCTGTGTCTCTCTGAAGTGTTCGGTGGCCAGACATGGATCCTGTCTGGGATTAGAGTACTGCTGACCAAATGGAGTCTGGCCAGATAAAGACACAGATAGTCGGCAAATGAAGGAGGGGGAGAGAGGGGGCGGGGGGCTGTTGGCCAGATATCCTGTTATCTCTCTCCTCTAGCGCTCTGTCTCTCTACTTTTAGACAGTTCAGTGGAACAGCTGTCTGAAGCAGCAGTAACCACAAAGCACTGAAGAGCAGGCAGAGGAAACTGCCCTCAAATGTTTTAAGAGAGATTGAGGGAGACATTGGCACTATAGACCTCAATTGAATTAAGTTGCAGATATAGGAAAACCACATTGTGAATGTTTATGTTGTGTTTAAAGGACATGTCTTTCTGAGTCCATATGCAAGGAAAATGTCTACGAGAGGAATAGCTTGTGGGTTGTGTGGTTTTAACATGGGTGACACCTCCGATACAATGCAAACTTTTGAAGCGAGCTTTTCCTTTATCTGCAATTTATTGAATCTTTGTAGGTACACCTGTAGAGGGGAACCTTAAAGAGCTTTCAGATCAACTCAATTCAAGCAATTAGCGGGTTACCTCATCCAGACAGAATTTGGAGTGGAGTGGAACGTGGCACGTGGATTTCAGGAGACGGCAGAGGGAGCACGCCACTATCCACATCAATGGGACCGCAGTGTAGAAGGTGAAAAGCTTCAAGTTCCTCAGAGTACACATCACTGACAATCTGAAATGGTCCACCCGCACAGGCAGTGTGGTGAAGAAGGTGCAACAGCACCTCTTCAACCTCAGGAGGCTGAAGAAATTTGGCTTGGCCCCTAAGACCCTCACAAACTTTTACAGATGCACAATTGAAAGCATCCTGTATCACCGCCTGGTATGGCAACTGCACCGCCCGCAATCGCAGGGCTCTCCAACGCATCACCGGGGGCACACTGCCTACCCTCCAGGACACCTACAACACCCAATGTCAAAGGAAGGCCAAAAAGGATCATCAAGGACATCAACCACCTGAGCCACGGCCTGTTCACCCCTCTGGCATCCAGAAGGCGAGGTCAGTACAGGTGCATCAAACTTGGACTGAGAGCCTGAAAAACAGCTTCTATCTCAAGGCCATCAGACAGTTAAATAGCCATCACTAACCGGCTTCCACCCAGTTACTCAACCCTGCACCAACCCTGCACCTGCTGCCCTGTGTACAAAGACATTGAATCACTGGTCACTTTAATAATGGAACACCAGTCACTTTAATAATGTTTACATGCTGCTTTACTAATTTCATATGTATATACTGTATTCTACTGTATTTTAGTCAATTCCATTCCAACATTGCTTATCCTAGTATTTATATGTTTCTTAATTCCATTCTTTTACTTTTGGATTTGTGTGTATAATTGTGAATTGTTAGATACTACTGCACTGTTAGAGCTAGGAACACAAGCATTTCGCTACACCCGCAATAACATCTGCTAAATATGTGTATGTTAGCAATAAAATTGGATTTGATTTGATTTTCAATATCTCACTTAAGCCCCATTTCCACTGGCACTTAAAATTAGGGACAAATTTGAGCTGGGTTGAGGGAAACCCGGGCCAGCGCAGCCCAGTTTCAAAACTGGTGCCAGCTCAATTAGAATTGGGGCTGGTGACGCTGTTACTATGCAACCACCACACTGATCACTGCTGGATACTGGCACAACGTTTAGATCATCTGGGCTTGTTGCTGTTAGCTAGCACATGGACAAGCAGTACAACATTAGTCTGACATGACAAGAATTACCACCATAGCTGAATCCTTCATTCATTTTTGCACTACACAATAAACTTTTATTAGAACAGCCAACACTCAAATCTAGCTACCTAACGTTAGCTAGCAGTGTGGTGCCAGGACAACAACTTCTTCCTCAACGTGAGTAAGACAAAGGAGCTGATCGTGGACGACAGGAAAAGCAGGGCCGAACACGTCCCCATTCACATCTATGGGGCCTGGAGTGGAGTGGGTCGAGAGCTGCATATTCATTGGTGTCCACATCAACAACAAACTATCATGGTCCAAAAACACCAAGGCAGTCAGGAAGTCGGCACGACAACACCTTTTCCCCCTCAGGAGACAGAAAAGATTTCTCATGGGTCCCCAGATCCTCAAAAAGTTCTACAGCTGCACCATCGACAGCATCCTGACCGTTTGCTCACCGCCTAGTATGGCAACTGCTCGGCGTACGACCATAAGGTGCTACAGAAGGCAGTGCATACGGCCCTGTACAACACTGGAGCCAAGCTTCCTGCCATCCAGGGCCTATATTCTAGGCAGTGTCAGAAGAAGGCCCAAAAAATTGTCAAAGACTCCTGTCAACCAAGTCATAGACTGTTCTTTCTGGTACCGCACAGCAAGCGGTACCGGAACGCCAAGTATAGGTCTAAAAGGCTCCTTAACAGCTTCTACCCCCAAGCATAAGACTGCTGAACAATTAATAAAATGGCCACCCGGACAATTTACATTGACCTCCCCATTTTGTTTCTACACTGCTGCTACTCGCTGTTTATTATTTATGGATAGTCACATTAACCCTACCTACATGTAAAAATTACCTTGACTAACCTGTACCCCTGCACATTGACTCGGTACCGGTACAGGTACCCCCTGTATATAGCCACATTATTGTTATTTTATTGTGTTAATTTTTATTTTATTTTTATTTAGTAAATATTTTTTAAACTCTTATTTCTTGAACTGCATTGTTGGTTAAGGGCTTGTAAGTAAGCATTTCACGGTAAAGTCTACACCTGTTGTATTTGGCGCATGTGTCCATTACATATATTTTTTAGTTGAAAACAGAGTTGAAACAAGCTACTTAGCTAGCTGGCCAGGTTTATTGAAAGCTATCTTGCTAGCTACATCATATCAAACCTCTCGTCTGGTTTGCTTGGTTAGCTAGCTAGCTAATAGCCAATCATGGCAAACAAGGTAGGAATTAAGCCAGCTAGCTAGCCTGTTATGTTAATGACAATGCTAACCGTTTAGCTAGCTAGCTAACGTCAGCAAGCTAAATACACGGCTCTGAGTCTGGCTGGCACTGGCAACCTGGGTTAGCTTCAAAGTGCCAGTAGAAACGGGGGTTTAGTCTGAATATTGGGTTACATGAACATCATACAAGATACTCCCTGAAGAAGGTCAAAATGTTGGTGTAATTTACATATTAACCATACACGTGGTGCAAAGATGTAGCTAACAACAAACATTTCTGATTTACATGAGTGGTTGATGATAGCCTTCTATCTGCAGTGGCTGGCTGAACTGACTGTAGTACCAATGATAGGGTGGTGTGTTTGTGTGTGGATGGGGGCACGGTTTGAGTCAACAAATGACTACAACGCTATTCTCAGTGCTACCTCCTCATTAAAACATTCCCCAAACTGGCCACGTCTCCCCATAAAGTCCCCTTCCTTTATTTTTAGGTGTCTAATTAGGGCCCTTGGCTTGGATTCTGTGTGTCGACTTTAACGGGGCAATTAGTGATATTGTGTCTGGACTGCCTCCCTCCTGCTACAGGAGATTTGGGGAAAGGGGTGGAAGGGTGCGGGCAGGGAGGAGTGTGTGTGTGTGAGTGAGAGAGAGAGGGGTGGGTGGTGTAGGGTTGCGGGCGTGTTGGCACTGGCTCAAGGAGGCTGGTGGTACAGGGCAACACAGACCCACCCAGTTTCTATGATTAGTCAGGATAAGAGGGATTCTAAGAATAAAACTATTTCCATTACAACATTACAAAGTTGATGCAAACATGTATTTTGCAAGAGCTTAAGGGAATTTGTTTATTGTGAGCGAAATCAAACAGCACAGGTGTTCCATCTGAAATGGTGTTGGGGTGAAAAAGAGTTCCACTTGACTGTTAGAGCAAGGTGTTGTCATACTCATTTTCAGTCAAGATTATTTTCTCAGTTGATCTCAACTTAAATATGAGCATGATAAGCATTCTGTCATGTGATGTGGAATACTCATAAGGGAATAATCCATCTCAATAGTCAAGTTTTTGCGTACAAGCTCTTACTACACTGTCTTTCAAAGGTTTGGCAAGTAAATATAGTTGTTCCATACGGGGCATCGTTTGTAACATGCTACATTTTGTGAAAAAGGCATCACATAATCCAAAAGGTATGCAAACCATACGCAAATTATTTAAAATTATATAAAACCCTGTAATACCTCCAGGTTTTGAGCAATTTATCAAGCCAGGCATGTACTGTAAACCACATTTTTGGGGTATTTGATATTTTATTAGGATCCCCATTAGCTGTTGCTAAAGCAGCAGCTACTCTTCTTGGGGTCCACACAAAACATGAAACATGACCTAATAGAGAACTTTAATAGACAAGAACAGCTCAAGGACAAAACTACATCAATTAAAAAAAATATTAAAAAGACACACGTAGCCTACATATCAATACATACACACAAACTATCTAGGTCAAATAGGGGAGAGGAGATGTTTTATTTTATTTATTTCACCTTTATTTAACCAGGTAGACAAGTTGAGAACAAGTTCCCATTTACAATTGCGACCTGCCCAAGATAAAGCAAAGCAGTTCGACACATACAACAACACAGAGTTACACATGGAGTAAAACAACCATACAGTCAATAATACAGTAGAAAAATAAGTCTAAATACAATGTGAGCAAGTGAGGTGAGATAAGGGAGGTAAAGGCAAAAAAAGGCCATGGTGGCGAAGTAAATACAATATAGCAAGTAAAACACTGGAATTGATGATTTGCAGTGGAAGAATGTGCAAAGTAGAGATAGAAATAATGGGGTGCAAAGGAGCAAAATAAATAAATAACAGTAGGGAAAGAGGTAGTTGTTTGGGCTAAATTATAGATGGGCTATGTATTGGTGCAGTAATATGTGAGCTGCTCTAACAGCTGGTGCTTAAAGCTAGTGAGGTAGATAAGTGTTTCCAGTTTCAGAGATTTTTGTAGTTCGTTCCAGTCAATGGCAGCAGAGAACTGGAAGGAGAGGCGGCCAAAGGAAGAATTGGTTTTGCGGGTGACCAGAGAGATATACCTGCTGGAGCGCGTGCTACAAGTGGGTGCTGCTATGGTGACCAGTGAGCTGAGATAAGGGGGGATTTTACCTAGCAGGGTCTTGTAGATGACCTGGAGCCAGTGGGTTTGGCAACGAGTATGAAGCGAGGGCCAGCCAACGAGAGTGTACAGGTCTCAGTGGTGGGTAGTATATGGGGCTTTGGTGACAAAACGGATGGCACTGTGATAGACTGCATCCAATTTATTGAATAGGGTATTGGAGGGGCTAATGGAGGGGCCAGTTGAATAACTCCCTCGGGCAGATAACGTCTGTAGTCCAGTCGTAAAGGCCCGGTGGGACTCCGCATTGGCAGTAAAACGGGTCCGGATAGGTGATTGTAGCCCAGGAGTGGCTGATGGAACTCTTCAGCTGGCTAGCTCCGGAATAATTTATGTTTGCTCCGGGATCGACGTAAGCCAATAGTCACATGGATAGCAGATAGCAGCTGCGAGATCCAGGTGTAAATGTCCAGAGCTTGCGGTTGAAATCCGGGGATATGGAGAGAAAAATAGGTCCGGTATGTTCTGGTCTGAGTTGCGTTGTACAAAAATGGTGATAGATTTTCAAGCTAAAGGATAGCTGATGACCACAAACCGTGGTTAGCTGAATATTAACGTCAGCCAGTAAACTGGCTAGCTTCTGGCTAGCTTCTGGCTAGCTTCTGGTTAGCTTCTGGTTAGCTTCTGGATAGCTTCTGTTGTGGATTTCAGATTTGAGGTAAATAATACTTTTTTTTAAATTGGTGAGGCGGTTTGCAGGAGAGTGTTTTGAAGTTGAGTTTTTGGAAAAGAAAATATATAAAAGATATGTGAAGAAAGGTGTAAATATATATATATATACAGGACATGACAAGACGAGGACAAAGGACATCTGACTGCTATGCCATCTTGAAAGTTGTTGAGTTGTGCCGTGAGGTGTTGCTTTATCTGCTTTTTGAAACCCGGTTTGCTATTCATTTGAGCAATATGAGATGGAACAGAGTTCCATGCAATAATGGCTCTATACAATACTCTATGCTTTCTTGAATTTTTCTGGATTTGGGGACTGTGAAAAGACCCCTGGTGGCATGTCTGGTTGGGTGTGTGTGTGTCAGAGCTGTGTGTAAATTGACTATGCAAACAATTTGGGATTATTCAACACATAAATATTTCTTATAAAAAGAAGAAGTGATGCAATCAGTCTCTCCTCAACTCTTAGCCAAGAGAGACTGGCATGCATAGCATTTATATGAGACCTCTGATTACAATGAAGAGCAAGACGTGACGCTCTGTTCTGGGCCAGCTGCAGCTTAACTAGATCTTTCCAGCACTTGACCACACGACTGGATAATAATCAAGATAAGACAAAAGTAGAGCCTGCAGGACTTTCTTTTTGGAGTGTGGTGTAACGCCAAGTAATTTAGTCTTCTCAACTTGTTCAACAGCCCACCATTCATTACCAGATTCAGCTGAGGTTTACAACTTGACTTGTACCAAATGATTTGTACCAAATACAATGCTCTTAGTTTTAGAGATGTTCAGGACCAGTTTATTACTGGCCACCAAAACAGACTGCAACTCCTTGTTAAGGGTTTCAGTGACTTAGCTGTGGTTGCTGATGCATATATGGTTGAATCATCAGCATACATGGACACATATGCTTTGTTTAATGCCAGTGGCAGGTCATTGGTAAAAATAGAAAAGAGTAGAGGGCCTAGAGAGCTGCCCTGCGGTACACCACACTTTACATGTTTGACATTAAAAAAGCTCCCATTAAAGAAAACCCTTTGATAGTGTCTAACGCTGATCTGTTTCTCCTGTCTTTGTGATTGCCTCCACCCCTATCCAAGTGTTGCCCATCTTCCCCATTATCCCCTGTGTATTTATACCTGTGTTTTCTGTTTGTCTGTTGCCAGTTCATCTTGTTTGTCAACTCAACCAGTGTTTTTGTGTCTCAGCTCCTGCTTTTCCCAGTCTCTCTTTTTCTCGCCCTTCTGGTTTTGAGCGTTGTCTGTCCTGACTGAGCCTGCCTGCCTGACCACTCTGCCTGCCACTGACCCTGAGCCTGCCTGCCGACCTGTACCTTTGCCCCACCTCTGTATTTTTGACCTCTGCCTGCCCTGACCATGAGCCTGCCTGCTGACCAGTACTGTTGCCCTACCTCTGGTTTCCTGACCCCTGCCTGCCTTGACCTGTCTATTGCCTGCCCCTGTTGGATTATTAAACCATTGTTAATTCGACGTTGTCTGCATCTGGGTCTTACCTTCAAACCTGATAAGATAGCTCTGAATCCACGATATGGCAGAAGTTGAAAAGCCATAACAAATACGTTTTTTCAACAACAGGTCATGGTCAATAATATCAAAGGTTGTACTGAAATCTAACAGTACAGCTCCCACAATCTTCTTCTTCTTAATTTCATTCACCCAATCATCAGTCATTTGTGTCAGTGCAGTACATGTTGAGTGCCCTTCTCGATAAGCATGCTGAAAGTCTATTGTTAATTTGTTTACAGAGAAATAGCGTTGTTTGGTCAAACACCATTTTTTCCAACAGCTGGCAATAAGCTGATTGGTCTGCTGTTAGAACCAGTAAAGGCTGCTTTACCACTCTTGGGGAGCGGAATGACTTTGGCTTCCCTCCAGACCTGAGGACAAAGACTTTCCTCTAGGCTCAGATTAAAGATATGACAGATAAGAGTGGCTATAGAGTCAGCTACCATCCTTAGTAGCTTTCCATCTAAGTTGTCAATGCCAGGAGGTTTGTCATTATTAATCGATAACAATATTTTCCCACCTCTCTCTCACTAACTTCCCAAAGTTCAAACTTGCACTGCTTTTCTTTCTTTATTATTTTTTGTATGCATGACTATGATGGCTCACTATTCAAGTTTGCCCACTTTGCCAATGATGTAATCATTAAAATAATTGGCAACATCAAATGGTTTTGTGATTAATCTGATTCGATTACCATCTGATTAGATGAAAGATGTAGTTGAATTAGTCTTTCTGCCCATAATTTCATTTAAAGTACTCAAAAGTTTTTTTCCCATCATTCTTTATATCATTGATCTTGACTTCATAATACAGTTTCTTCTTCTTTTTGTTGAGTTTAGTCACATCATTTCTCAATTTGCAGTAAGTCAGCCGGTCAGACGTGCAGCCAGACTTATTAGCCACTCCTTTTGCACCATCTCTTTCTACCATACAGATTTTCATTTCCTCATCAATCCATGTAGCCTTAACAGTTCTAACAGTCAGTTTCTTAACAGGTGCATGTTTATCAATAATTGGAAGAAGCAATTTCATAAATTCATCAAGTGCAGCATCTGGATGCTCCTTATTAATTACATCAAACCAACAAATATTTTTAACATTATTTTATTTTATTTTATTTCACCTTTATTTAACCAGGTAGGCTAGTTGAGAACAAGTTCTCATTTGCAACTGCGACCTGGCCAAGATAAAGCGTAGCAATTCGACACATACAACAACACAGAGTTACACATGGAATAAACAAAACATACAGTCAATAATACAGTAGAACAAAAGAAAACAAAAGGTCTATATACAGTGAGTGCAAATTAGGTAAGTTAAGGAAATAAATAGGCCATGGTGGCGAAGTAATTGCAATATAGCAATTAAACACTGGAATGGTAGATCGGCAGAAGATGAATGTGCAGGTAGAGATACTGGGGTGCAAAGGAGCAAAATAAATAAATACCAATATGGGGATGAGGTAGGTAGATAGATGGGCTGTTTACAGATGGGCTATGTACAGGTGCAGTGATCTGTAAGCTGCTCTGACAGCTGGTGCTTAAAGCTAGTGAGGGAGATGTGAGTCTCCAGCTTCAGAGATTTTTGCAATTCGTTCCAGTCATGTGCAGCAGAGAACTGGAAGGAAAGACGACCAAAGGAGGAATTGACTTTGGTGGAGACCAGTGAGATATACCTGCTGGAGTGCGTGCTACGAGTGGGTGCTGCTATGGTGACCAGTGAGCTGAGATAAGGCGGGGCTTTACCTAGCAGAGACTTGTGGGCTAGTTTAGGAATGCTGTGTTGCTGTGAATGCACGTGTAGTGCAACATTTTACGTGGTGTCATTACATCATGTACCTACGTTATATAGGTCTGCACATCAGCTTTGACATCATTTTTGCACATCAGCGTTAAACTAGACATCGGGCCGATACCAATGTTGGCATTTGTAGCTAATATCGTCCGATTCCGATATGTTCGCCAATATATCGTGCATCCCTACTATCAAGCATTTCACAAATATTATTTAGATACTGCCTGTTAGCACTTGGTGGCCTATAGCAACACCCCAAAAGGAAAGGCTTTAGATATGATTAGTGAACCTGCAACCACATGTCACGATTGCTGTCGTCGTGGAAATGACAGGACCAAGGTGGGTGCAGCATGGTGAGCGTACATTTCTTTTATTGATAAATGTCGCCAACAAAACAAAGAACAAGGAAATGGCCGTGAAGCTTACTTAGGCTATAATGCCACTAACAAAGACAACTACCCACAAATACAAATGGGAAATAGCTGCCTAAGTATGACCTCTGGTAAATTCAAATTAAATTGATTGGACATGATTTGGAAAGGCACACACCTGTCTTTATAAGCTCCCACAGTTAGTGCATGTCAGAGCAGAAATCAAGCCATGAGGTAGAAGGAATTGTCCGTAGAGCTCCGAGACAGGGTTGTGTCGTTGCACAGATCTGCTGAAGTGTACCAAAAACTTTCTGCAGCATTGATGGTCCCCAAGAACACAGTGGCCTCTATCATTCTTAAATGGATGAAGTTTGGAACCACCAAGACTCTTCCTAGAGCTGGCCACCTGGCCAAACGGAGCAATCGGGGGAGAAGGGCCTTGGACAGGGAGATGACCAAGAACCCGATGGTTCCTCTGACAGAGCTTCAGAGTTCCTTAGTGGAGATGAGAGTGTCAATGGTGGGTGAGGCTGGAGCATGGAAGTCAGGTGCAGGAGAGCAGAGATGAATGGACAAAAGCACTTTACTTAGGCAATCATAATACAGAACACAACCGCATCACAAAACAAATGCCACCAGCACAAGTGAGGGAGCAAAAGTACAAAACCCAAGTACAAAGTACCGAGGGAGCAAAAGTACAAAACCCAAGTACAAAGTACCAGCTGCCACAAAGCACGGGTAAAACCCGGCGCAAATCAGCCGGAAGCGTGCCAACCTTGACAAAAAAACAATACCCCACACAGACATGGATGGAACAGAGGGTTAAATACACATGTTAATTAGTAGGAGATGTAAACCAGGTGTGTAGGAAGACAAGACAAAACAAATGGAAAATGAAAGGTGGATCGGCGATGGCTAGAAGACCGGCGATGTCGACCGCCTAACGCTGCCTGAACAAGGAGAGGAACCGACTTTGGTGGAAGTCGTGACAGAGAGAACCTTCCAGAAGGACAACCATCTCTGCAGCACTCCACCAATCACGCCTTTATGGTAGAGTGGCCAGACGGAAGCCATACCTCAGTAAAAGGCACATGACAGCCTGCTTGGTGCTTGCCAAATGTGCACTTAAAGGACTGTCAGACTGAGAAACAAGATTCTCTGGTCTGATGAAACCAAGATTGAACTCTTTGGCCTGAATGCCAAGTATTACGTCTGGAGGAAACCGGACACCATTCCTACAGTGAAGCATGGTGGTGGCAGTATCACACTTTGAGAATGTTTTTCTGCGTCAGGGACTGAGAAAATAGTCAGGATCAAGGGAAAGATGAACGGAGCAAAGTACAGAGATGAAAACCTACTCCAGGGCGCTCAGGACCTCAGACTGAGCCGAAGGTTCACCTTCCAACAGGACAATGAGCCTAAGCACACAGCATAGACAATGCAGGACTGGCTTCGGGACAAGTTTCTGAATGTCCTCGGGTGGCCCAGCCAGAGCTCAAACTTGAACCCAATCGAACATCTCTGGAGAGACATGAAAATAGCTGTGCACCAACGCTCCTCATCCAACCTGACAGAGCTTGAGAGGATCTGCAGAGAATAATGCGAGAAACTCCCCAAATACAGCTGTGCCCAGTTATTTTTTATTTTAATTTTATTTCACCTTTATTTAACCAGGTAGGCTAGTTGAGAACAAGTTCTCATTTGCAACTGCGACCTGGCCAAGATAAAGCAGAGCAGTTCGACACATACAACAACACAACAACACAGAGTTACACATGGAGTAAAACAAACATACAGTCAGTAATACAGTAGAAAGAAATCTATATACAGTGTGTACAAATGAGGTAAGATAATCGAGGTAACGAAATAAATAGGCCATGGTGACGAAGTAATTACAATATTGCAATTAAACACTGGAATGGTAAGGTGTGCAGAAGATGAATGTGCAAGTAGAGATACTGGGATGCAAAGGAGCAAGATAAATAAATAAATACAGTATGGGGATGAGGTAGATTGGATGGGCTATTTACAGATGAGCTATGTACAAGTGCAGTGATCTGTGAGCTGCTCTGACAGCTGGTGCTTAAAGCTAGTGAGGGAGGTATGTGTCTCCAGCTTCAGAGATTTTTGCAGTTCGTTCCAGTCATTGGCAGCAGAGAACTGGAAGGAGAGGCGGCCAAAGGAAGAATTGGCTTTGGGGGTGACCAAAGTGGATCGCGTGCTACGGGTGGGTGCTGCTATGGTGACCAGTGAGCTGAGATAAGGCGGGGCTTTACCTAGCAGAGACTTGTAGATGATCTGGAGCCAGTGGGTATGGTGACAAGTATGAAACGAGGGCCAGCCAACGAGAGCATACCGGTCGCAGTGGTGGGTAGTATATGGCGCTTTGGTGACAAAACGGATGGCACTGTGATAGACTGCAGCCAATTTGTTGAGTAGAGTGTTGGAGGCTATTTTGTAAATGACATCGCCGAAGCCGAGGATCGGTAGGATGGTCAGTTTTACGATGGTATGTTTGGCAGCATGAGTGAAGGATGCTTTTTTGTGAAATAGGAAGCCTATTCTAGATTTCATTTTGGATTGGAGATGTTTAATGTGAGTCTGGAAGGAGAGTTTACAGTCTAACCAGACACCAAGGTACAGTGGGGCAAAAAAGTATTTAGTCAGCCACCAATTGTGCAAGTTCTCCCACTTAAAAAGATGAGAGAGGCTTGTAATTTTCATCATAGGTACACTTCAACTATGACAGACAAAATGAGGAGAAAAAAATATTTAAAAATCACATTGTAGGATTTTTAACGAATTTGTTTGCAAATTATGGTGGAAAATAAGTATTTGGTCACCTACAAACAAGCAAGATTTCTGGCTCTCACAGACCTGTAACTTCTTCTTTAAGAGGCTCCTCTGTCCTCCACTCGTTACCTGTATTAATGGCACCTGTTTGAACTTGTTATCAGTATAAAAGACACCTGTCCACAACCTCAAACAGTCACACTCTAAACTCCACTATGGCCAAGACCAAAGAGCTGTTAAAGGACACCAGATACAAAATTGTAGACCTGCACCAGGCTGGGAAGACTGAATCTGCAATAGGTAAGCAGCTTGGTTTGAAGAAATCAACTGTGGGAGCAATTATTAGGAAAAGGAAGACATACAAGACCACTGATAATCTCCCTCGATCTGGGGCTCCACGCAAGATCTCACCCCGTGGGGTCAAAATAATCACAAGAACGGTGAGCAAAAATCCCAGAACCACACGGGGGTTAGTGAATGACCTGCAGAGAGCTGGGACCAAAGTAACAAAGCCTACCATCAGTAACACACTACGCCGCCAGGGACTCAAATCCTGCAGTGCGAGACGTGTTCCCCTGCTTAAGCCGGTACATGTCCAGGCCTGTCTGAAGTTTGCTAGAGAGCATTTGGATGATCCAGAAGAAGATTGGGAGAATGTCATATGGTCAGATGAAACCAAAATATAACTTTTTGGTAAAAACTCAACTCGTTGTGTTTGGAGGACAAAGAATGCTGAGTTGCATCCAAAGAACACCATACCTACTGTGAAGCATGGGGGTGGAAACATCATGCTTTGGGGCTGTTTTTTTGCAAAGGGACAAGGACGACTGATCCGTGTAAAGGAAAGAATGAATGGGGCCATGTATTGTGAGAGTTTGAGTGAAAACCTCCTTCCATCAGCAAGGGCATTGAAGATGAAACTGGGTCTTTCAGCATGACAATGATCCCAAACACACCGCCCGGGCAACGAAGGAGTGGCTTCGTAAGAAGCATTTCAAGGTCCTGGAGTGGTCTAGCCAGTCTCCAGATCTCAACCCCATAGAAAATCTTTGGAGGGAGTTGAAAGTCCGTGTTGCCCAGCAACAGCCCCAAAACATCACTGCTCTAGAGGAGATCTGCATGGAGGAATGGGCCAAAATACCAGCAACCGTGTGTGAAAACCTTGTGAAGACTTACAGAAAACGTTTGACCTCTGTCATTGCCAACAAAGGGTATATAACGAAGTATTGAGATAAACTTTTGTTATTGACCAAAAACGTATTTTCCACCATAATTTGCAAATAAATTCATAAAAAATCCTACAATGTGATTTTCTGGATTTTTTTTCTCATTTTGTTTGTCATAGTTGAAGTGTACCTATGATGAAAATTACAAGCCTCTCTCGTCTTTTTAAGTGGGAGAACTTGCACAATTGGTGGCTGACGAAATACTTTTTTGCCCCACTGTATTTGTAGTTGTCCACATATTCTAAGTCAGAACTGTCCAGAGTAGTGATGCTGGACAGGCGGGCAGGTGTGTGTGTGTGTTTTACTTGCATTTAAGAGCAGTTGGAGGCCACGGAAGGAGAGTTGTATGGCATTGAAGCTCATCTGGAGGTTAGTTAACACAGTGTCCAAAGAAGGGCCAGAGGTATACAGAATGGTGTCGTCTGCATAGAGGTGGATCAAAGAATCACCAGCAGCGAGAGCAACATCATTGATGTATACAGAGAAGAGAGTCGGCCCGAGAATTGAACCCTGTGGCACCCCCATAGAGACTGCCAGAGGTCAGGACAACAGGCCCTCCGATTTGACATACTGAACTCTATCGGAGAAGTAGTTGGTGAACCAAGCGAGGCAATCATTTGAGAAACCAAGGCTGTCGAGTCTGCCAATAAGAATGTTGTGATTGATAGAGTCGAAAGCCTTAGCCAGGTCGATGAATACGGCTGCACAGTAATGTCTCTTTTCGATGACGGTTATGATATCGTTTAGGACCTTGAGGCTGAGGTACACCCATGACCAGCTCTGAAACCAGATTCCATAGCGGAGAATGTACGGTGGGATTCGAAATGGTCGGTAATCTGTTTGTTAACTTGGCTTTCAAAGACCTTAGAAAGGCAGGGTAGAATAGATATAGGTCTGTAGCAGTTTGGGTCTAGACTGTCTCCCCCTTTGAAGAGGGAGATGACCGCGGCAGCTTTCCAATCTATGGGAATCTCAGACGATACGAAAGAGAGGTTCAACAGGCTAGTAATAGGGGTTGCAACAATTTTGGCAGATAATTTTAGAAAGAGAGGGTCCAGATTGTCTAGCCCGGCTGATTTGTAGGGGTCCAGATTTTGCAGCTCTTTCAGAACATCAGCTATCTGGATTTGGGTGAAGGAGAAGTGGGGGAGGTTTGGGCGAGTTGCTGTGGGGAGCGCAGGGCTGTTGACCAGGGTAGGGGTAGCCAGGTGGAAAGCATGGCCAGCTGTAGAAAAATGTTTATTGAAATTCTCAATTATAGGGGATGTATCGGTAGTGACAGTGTTTCCTAGCCTCAGTGCAGTGGACAGCTGGGAGGAGGTGCTCTTATTCTCTATAGACTTTACAGTGTCCCAGAACTTTTTTGAGTTTGTACTACAGGATGCAAATTTCTGTTTGAAAAAGCTAGCCTTAGCTTTCCTAACTGCCTGTGTGTATTTGTTCCTAACTTTACTGAAAAGCTGCATATCAAGGGGGCTATTCGATGCTAATGCAGAACGTCACAGGATGTTTTTGTGCTGGTCAAGGGCAGACAGGTTTGGAGTGAACCAAGGGCTATATCTATTCCTGGTTCAATTTTTTTTTGAATGGAGCATGCTAATTTAGGATGGTGAGGAAGGCACTTTTAATGAATAACCAGGCATCCTCTATTGACGCGGTGATGTCAATATCATTCTAGGTCGATTATAAAGGCCTGTTCGCTGAAGTGTTTTAGGGAGCGCTTGACAGTGATGAGGGGTGGTCGTTTGACCGCAGACTCATTACGGATGCAGGAAATGAGGCAGTGATCGCTGAGATCTTGGTTGAAAACAGCAGAGGCGTATTTGGAGGGCGAGTTAGTTAGAATGATATCTATGTGGGTGCCCGTGTTTACTGATTTGGGGTTGTACCTGGTAGGTTCATTAATAATTTGTGTGAGATTGAGGGCATCAGGCTTAGATTGTAGGATGGCCGGGGTGTTAAGCATGTCCCAGTTTAGGTCACCACGAGCTCAGAAGATAGATGGGAGGCAATCAATTCACATATGGTGTCCAGGGCACAGCTGGGGGCATAGGGTGGTCTATAGCAAGCGGCAACGCTGAGAGACTTGTTTCTGGAAAGGTGAATTTTTAGAAGTAGAACCTCAAATTGTTTTGGTACAGACCTGGATAGTAAGACAGAACTCTGCAGGCTATCTCTGCAATAGATTGCAACGCCGCCCCCTTTGGTAGTTCTATCTTGGCGGAAAATGTTATAGTTAGGGATGGACATTTCAGGGGTTTTGTTGGTTTTCCTAAGCCAGGATTCAGACACGGCTAAGACATCCGGGTTGGCAGAATGCGCTAAAGTAGTGAAAAAGCAAACTTTGGGAGTACCAAGGCTTTTACGGTTACAGAAGTCAACAAATGAGAGCACCTGTGGAGTATGTGCAGCGTCATACCCAAGACGACTCAAGGTTGTAATCGCTGACAAAGGTGTTTCAACAAAGTACTAAGTAAAGGGCCTGAATACTTATGTAAATGTGATATTTCAGTTTTGTATGTTTAATAAATGTGCAAACATTTCTAAAAACCTGTTTTTGCTTCATCATTATGGGATATTGTGTGTCGATTGATGAGGGGGAAATGATGTAATCTATTTTAGAATAAGGCTGTAACGTTACAAAATGTTGAAAAAGTCAAGGGGTCTGAATACTTTCCGATGGCACTGCATATTAATAAGTGGTATTTTCAGCCCTTTCATGGGTAGGTTATCAGAGATAGACATACTATGGAAAAGAACAAACAAAGTAAGAGAAAAAAATATACTTTCAGCAGTCCATTAATCAATTGGTGTGTGTGTGCTGCTCGGTTGGTACGAATCCATAGGCTTGGCTTTCTCATCTCTTCCAGACTTCTGGGAGGGAGGGTGGACAATGAGCCTGTCATAGCGGATGTAAGCAATGTCCCCACGCGCTTTGGCAGCTTTCATGGCTGGGATAAGTTCTTTCCTTTTCTGGCGCACAGCTTCAGGATAGTCCTTGTTGAGGAAGATATACATTCCTCTCAAGTTCTTGGCTCTTTCCAGAACAGCTACATTGTCCTTGAACCTCAGGAACTTGACCACTATCGGCCTGGGCCTGTCACCTGGGCCGGTGATGGGTTTTCCAGTCCTGTGGGCACGCTCCACCTCAATCTTCCTGGGGGCTGTCTTCAATTTCTCAGAGATCATTTCCTTCACTTTGTCCTCAGACTCTGTCCAGGTCTCATGTGGAGATTCTGTAATTCTGTCCACAACCATCTTGTTCCACCTAGATTGTCCGTCAAGATTGTCTGATTTATCCATCATTGTTGTCATGGATACATACACAGAACTGATGTCTTCTCTCAATGACTTACAGATTGCTGTCATCTTGCCGTTCTCCTGTTTCAACTCATCGAGCTGACCCTGGGAGAACTGCAAACTGTTCTTCAGGCCCTGGACCTCTGTGGTCAGGTCATCCATTCTTTTATTAGTTGAATCGCCCAGTATTTGGACAAAACACTTGAAGCTATTTTCTTGTAACTCTTTTTGTTTGTTTAAAGGATCCTTCACCTGTGATAGAGAGACACCACTGTCCTCAACGGTACTCCCGCTGGCTTTGGTCTTTGTCATGGTACTGTAGCTTGCAACGTACATTACGCTGTTACTCCTCGCAGTTCCAGACAGGGCAGGTCACAGTGAAGATTGAAAACAACAAACATGGACAACATGGATCCAGACAGCCACAAACCCGGGACAATCAGCTGTCCCAGCCACAATGGCTAACCACATCGTGGGCTGCGTTCAAGTCCTCAAGAAACCCCGCTAGCTTGATAGGCAGCTAGCTAGCAGCTAGGCTAGCTGCTACACCAAATAGCTTCTCATACCCAGCCTTGGTCTGCAGGATCACTGACACTGGACACAGACTGGCAGGCATAGCAACTGATGCCAACTGCGTGGCAGGATCCAAACTAAAAAGTTAGCTAGCTACTAAGAAACTTTCCAATACACTTTCAAAACAACAACCTTTCCAATACAACAAACCCCCTTGTTCCGCGTGAAATCAGGAATTTAAAAAAATCTATTTCAGGACTGATCTGAGTTCACATCATATAACGAAGACAAATGTTGACCTTGGCTGCCTTGAGCTACATTGACAAATACCAGCCAAATAGCCCAAGTAGAAATATGACATAACTAAATGTTGATATCTTTATTTTCCTCCGCAGGAGCTGTTTCTGAAAACCCACATAGAAATCCTTGGAATTTCCTTTGAATTCCCACAGGGATGTCTGCTGCAGCTATACATTACAACCCCCCCCCCACACACACACACACACACACACACACACACACACACACATTCACATACACAAACACACACACATTCATCCAGTGTCTGGGTAGGCAGCTGTCATGCGGTTTGGCAATACTCTATTAGCATATGAAAACATAAACATAGCAGATCAATGCAAGATTTCGTTAACTAGGACACAATAGTTTAAGAGGTTACAGGCATTCCTACTGTATAGAAATACTGGCAGTGGAGGAGGAAGAGATGGTGTGGAAAGGCGGTTGAGGGAAATTATATAGGAAAAAAAAGAGAGAGGAGGGAAAGAGCAGAGGGAGAGCAGCTCATTCTAATCAAGTTGGAAGTTTTCTTAATTACACATATGGCGCTGAACTGTGTACGCGCAAGTGTAATGCTAGTGTGTGTGTGTGTGTGTGTGTGTGTGTGTGTGTGTGTGTATGTGTGTGTGACAGAGAGGGTTACAGAGGGAGTGTTTCAGTTTCAAAAGTGAGAAGCGTTAGAAAGTGTGGAGTAGAGAGGATATGACAGAAATAAACAGAGAGGGGACAGAGCAGTGGTGGAAAAAGTACCCAATTGTCATACTTGAGTGAGAGTAAAGATACCTTCATTGAAAATTACTCACGTCAAAGTGAAAGTCCCCCAGTAAAATACTACTGAGTAAAAGTCTAAAAGTATTTGGTTTTAAATATACTTAAGTATCTAACGTAATTGTAATTGCAAAAATATATTTAGGTATCAAAAGTAAAAGTATAAATAATTTCAAATAGCTTATTTTAAGCAAACCAGACGGCTCCATTTTCTTGTTTTTTTTAATGTGTGGATAGCCAGGGTCACACTACAACATGCAGACATAATTTACAAGCGAAGCATTTATGTTTAGTGACTCTGCCAGATCAGAGGCAATAGGGATGACCAGGGATGTTCTCTGTTTAGTGAGTCCACCAGATCAGAGGCAGTTGTTACGATCAACTAGGAGTGGTGGGTGGAATCAGGCGCAGAGAGCAGGGTTCAGTCTTTCTTTTCAAATTTATTCCCCAGCGCAACAAAACAGTCACGCCAACACACAGGGCGTATATAAGTTGCCAGTCCAAACAACAGGACAAAATAGTCCGGAGAATAAATACACGAATAAATCACACCATCAAACACAGAGTAACAAAAACAAGCCCGCACAAATACCCAGTGGGCCTAGTGCCCTTAAATACCCTACAAACAAACCCTAATTCAAAACAGGTGTAACCAATTACCCAATAACCCAAAACAAACGGAAAGGGAATCGATGGCAGCTAATAGGCCGGTGACTACGACCGCCGAGCACCGCCCGAACAGGAAGAGGCACCATCTTCGGTGAGGTTTGTGACAGTACCCCGCAGCGCGCCGACCCCGGCCTCGAGGACGACCCGGAGGACGAGGCGCAGGGTGATCCGGGTGGAGGCGATGGAAATCCCTCAAGAGGGAAGGATCTAAAATGTCCCTCCCCGGTACCCAGCACCTCTCCTCCGGACCCTACCCCTCCCAGTCCACGAGGTACTGCAGGCCCCTCACCCGGCGTCTCGAGTCCAGAATAGCTCGTACTGTGTACGCCGGGGACCCCTCAATGTCCAGAGGGGGTGGAGGGACCTCCGGTACCTCACTGTCTTGTAGGGGACCAGCTACCACCGGCCTGAGGAGAGACACATGAAACGAGGGGTTAATACGATAATAAGAGGGAAGTTGCAATCTATAACACACCTCGTTTATCCTCCTCTGGACTTTAAATGGCCCCACACACTGCAGCCCCAGCTTCCGGCAGGGCAGGCGGAGGGGCAGGTTTCGGGTCGAGAGCCAGACCCTGTCCCCTGGTGCGAACACCGGGGCCTCGCTGCGGTGGCGGTCAGCGTCTCTCTTCTGCCGTTCACTGGCCTGCCTGAGAGAATCCTGGACTGCCTGCCAGGTCTCTCTAGAGCGCTGTACCCACTCCTCCACCGCAGGAGCCTCGGTCTGACTCTGATGCCATGGAGCCAGGACCGGCTGGTAGCCCAGTACGCATTCGAATGGCGACATATTCGTGGACGAATGCCGAAGAGAGTTCTGGGATAACTCTGCCCACGGGACGTACCTCGCCCATTCTCCTGGCCGGTCCTGGCAATACGACCTCAGAAACCTGCCCACTTCCTGGTTTACTCTCTCCACCTGCCCATTACTTTCGGGGTGATAACCAGAGGTAAGGCTGACCGAGATCCCCAGACGCTCCATAAACGCCTTCCAAACCTGAGACGTGAACTGGGGACCCCGATCGGAGACGATATCCTCTGGAACCCCATAGTGCCGGAAGACGTGGGTAAATAGAGCCTCTGCAGTCTGTAGGGCCGTAGGGAGACCAGGCAATGGGAGGAGACGGCAGGACTTAGAGAACCGATCCACAACGACCAGAACGGTAGTGTTCCCCTGAGATGGGGGAAGATCAGTAAGGAAATCTACCGAGAGATGGGACCATGGCCGTTGTGGAACCGGGAGGGGCTGTAACTTCCCCCTAGGAAGGTGCCTAGGAGCCTTACTCTGGGCGCATACCGAACAGGAAGAGACATAGAGCCTCACATCCCTAGCTAAGGTGGGTCACCAGTATTTCCCCCTAAGACCCCGCACCGTCCTATCAATCCCCGGATGACCCGCAGACGGTAGTGTGTGGGCCCACCGAATCAACTTATCACGGACACCAAGCGGTACGTAACTTCTACCAGTCGGACACAGTGTAGGCGCAGGTTCAACCCTCAACGCCCGCTCGATGTCCGCGTCCACCTCCCATACCACTGGGGCCACCAGCCGAGAGGCTGGAAGGATGGGAGTGGGTTCGATGGACCGGTCCTCGGTGTCATAGAGACGGGACAGCGCGTCGGCCTTAGTGTTGAGGGAACCTGGTCTGTAAGAGATCGTAAATCTAAAACGTGTAAAGAATATGGCCCACCTAGCCTGACGCGGATTCAGTCTCCTCGCTGCTCGAATATACTCCTGATTACGGTGGTCAGTCCAGATGAGAAAAGGGTGTTTAGCCCCCTTTAGCCAGTGTCTCCACACCTTCAGGGCTTTTACCATAGCTAGTAACTCCCGGTCCCCCACATCATAGTTCCGCTCCGCCGGACCCAGCTTCTTAGAAAAGAAAGCGCAGGGACGGAGCTTCGGTGGCGTACCCGAGCGCTGAGACAGCACGGCTCCAACCCCAGCCTCGGACGCATCCACCTCCACTATGAATGCTAACGAAGGGTCCGGATGCGCCAACACGGGAGCCCCAGTGAACAGTGCCTTCAACTGGTTGAAGGCTCCATCAGCCTCTGCTGACCACCGCAAACGCACCGCCCCCCCCTTCAGCAGTGAGGTAATGGGCGCCGCTACTTGGCCAAAACCCCGGATAAACCTCCGGTAGTAATTGGCAAACCCTAAAAACCGCTGCACCTCCTTTACCATGGTCGGAGTCGGCCAATTACGCACGGCGTTAACGCGGTCACACTCCATCATCATCCCCGAGCTGGAAATGCGATAACCCAGGAAGGAAACGGCTGGTTTGGAGAACACACATTTCTCAGCCTTGACGTATAGGTCATGCTCCAGCAGTCGCCCAAGAACCCTGCGCACCAGGGAAACATGCGCGGCGCGTGTGGTAGAATAAATCAAGATGTCATCAATATAGACTACCACCCCTGCCCGTGCAAGTCCCTGAGAATCTCATCTACAAAGGATTGGAAGACGGCTGGAGCATTCTTCAACCCATACGGCATGACGAGGTACTCATAGTGGCCTGATGTGGTACTAAACGCTGTTTTCCACTCGTCTCCTCCCGAATACGCACCAGATTATACGCGCTCCTGAGGTCCAGTTTTGTGAAGAAACGCACTCCGTGGAATGATTCCACCGCCGTAGCGATGAGAGGTAGCAGATAACTAAAACCCACTGTGATCGAATTGAGACCTCGATAATCAATGCACGGACGCAGACCTCCCTCCTTTTTCCTCACAAAAAAGAAACTCGAGGAGACGGGTGACATGGAGGGCCGAATGTACCCCTGTCTCAGAGCTTCCGTGACATATGTTTCCATAGCCAGCGTCTCCTCCTGTGACAGTGGGTACACATGACTCCGGGGAAGTGCAGCGTTCTCCTGGAGGTTTATCACGCAATCCCACCATCGATGGGGTGGTAATTTGGTCGCCCTCTTCTTACTAAAAGCGATAGCCAAATCGGCATATTCTGGGGGAATGCGCACGGTGGAAACCTGGTCTGGACTCTCAACCGTCGTGGCACCGATGGAAACTCCTATACACCTCTCTGAACACTCGTCTGACCACCCCTTAAGAGCCCCCTGTTTCCAGGAAATAAGGGGATTGTGAATAGCCAGCCAGGGAACCCCCAACACCACTGGAAACCCAGGTGAATCAATAAGGTAGAAACTGATCCTCTCCCTATGATTCCCCTGCGTTACCATGTCCAGCGGAATCGTGGCCTCTCTGACCAGCCCTGACCCTAACGGTCGGCTATCTAAGGAGTGCACGGGGACAGGTGGGTCTATCTGCACTAACGTAATACCCAATTTACGGGCGAGTCCACGATCCATAAAACTCCCAGCTGCGCCTGAATCGACTAGCGCCTTATGCTGAAGAGAGGGGAAAAACGCAGGGAATTTTTTTTTACAAAAACATGTGACCAACAGGGAGCTCTGGGTGAGTTTGGTGCTTACTCACCTGGGGTGGCCGAGAAGTGTTCCGCCAACCATCTCGACTCCCAGAGGGACTCCTCCAACACCGGTCCGAAGTGTGTCCTCTCCGTCCACAATAGGAGCAGGAGGAGCCCCCTCTGATCCCCCTAGATGCAGCTCCTCCCAACTCCATCAGAGTGGGACTGGGAGAGCTGGAAGGTGGAATTAACAGGACCCCTTCTGAACGCCCGCGGGCAGCTAGCAGGTTGTCCAATCGAATAGACATGTCTATTAGTTCATCCAGGGAGAGAGTTGTGTCCCTGCAAGCTAGCTCCCGGCGGACGTCCTCCCGGAGACTACACCGGTAATGGTCCATCAGGGCCCTGTCATTCCACCCAGCACCAGCAGCTAGGGTCCTAAACTCCAACGCGAAGTCCTGTGCGCTCCTCGTCTCCTGTCTGAGGTGGAACAGTCACTCACCCGCCGCTTTACCCTCTGGTGGATGATCGAACACAGCTCGGAAACGGCGGGTGAACTCCAGGTAGTTGTCCCGAGCCGAGTCTGGACTGTTCCAGACCGCGTTAGCCCAGTCCAGGGCCCTGCCCGTTAAACAGGAGACGAGGAGGCTCACACTCTCCTCACCCGAGGGAGCCGGACGCACGGTAGCCAGATAGAGCTCTAGCTGGAGCAAAAATCCCTGGCACCCAGCCGCGCTCCATCGTACTCCCTCGGGGGGGAGAGACGCAGTGCGCCGGACCCAGAGGACGACGTAGGTGGAGTAGGTGGTGTCGGCAGTGGGGGAGCTGGGGTAGACGTCGGTAGACCACTCCTCTCCCATCGTTCCATCCTCTCCATCATCTGGTCCATCGCGGTACCAATCTGATGGAGGACTGCTGTGTGGTGATGGACGCTCTCCTCCATAGTGGGGAGAGGGGTGGTCGCTGCTCCTGCTGATTCCATTTCTGTTGGTGCGGGCTTCTGTTACGATCAACTAGGAGTGGTGGGTGGAATCAGGCGCAGAGAGCAGGGTTCAGTCTTTCTTTTCAAATTTATTCCCCAGCGCAACAAAACAGTCACGCCAACACACAGGGCATATATAAGTTGCCAGTCCAAACAACAGGACAAAATAGTCTGGAGAATAAATACACGAATAAATCACACCATCAAACACAGAGTAACAAAAACAAGCCCGCACAAATACCCAGCGGGCCTAGTGCCCTTAAATACCCTACAAACAAACCCTAATACAAAACAGGTGTAACCAATTACCCAATAACCCAAAACAAATGGAAAGGGAATCGGTGGCAGCTAATAGGCCGGCGACGACGACCGCCGAGCACCGCCCGAACAGGAAGAGGCACCATCTTCGGCGAGGTTTGTGACAGCAGTAGGGATGACCAGGGATGTTCTCTTGATAAGTACGTGAATTGGACCATTTTCCTGTTCTGTCAAAAATATAAATAGTAAAGTACAGATACCCAAAAAAACTACTTAAGTAGTACTTAAAAAAATGTTTGCCTAAAATGACATACCCAAATCTAACTTCCTGTTGCTCAGGACCTGAAGCAAGGATTTGCATATTCCTGATACCATTTGAAAGGAAATTTGTAAGATGGCGCCGGAGAAGAAGGCAGACGTTTTACGTGTCCCCATCCGATTCTGTTTTTTTGTTTGTTTATTTGTGTTGTTTGTAACTTATTTTTAAAACTTATTTGAACATAATGTTGAAGCTACCGTCTCTTATGACCGAAAATAACTTCTAGACATCAGGACTGCGATTACTCACCACGGACTAGCAGAATACTTTTTTCCTTTCATGACTCTGACGAGCCCGACGTGAAGGATATAGAGCTTCCTCGGGAACAGGCTCCGATCCCTGTGATCTGCATGAAAAGAAGGCGGAGAAAGATTAAACTACCAACGGGACATTGAAAAACTGTAACATCTTATACTTCACAGAGTCGTGGCTGAACAACGACACTATCAACATACAACTGGCTGGTTATACACTGTACCGGCAGGATAGAACAGCGGCGTCTGGTAAGACAAGGGGCGGCGTTCTATGTAATTTTGTAAACAACAGCTGGTGCACGATATCTAAGGAAGTCTCGAGCTATTGCTCGCCTGAGGTAGAGTATCTCATGATAAGCTGTAGACTGCACTACCTACAGAGAGAGTTTTTATCTGTATTCTTTGTAGATGTTTACATACCACCACAGTCAGAGGCTGGCACTAAGACAGCATTGAATGAGCTGTATTCCGCCATAAGCAGGGAAACTTAAATCCGTTTTACCAAATTTCTATCAGCATGTTAAATGTGCAACCAGAGGAAAAATAACTCTGGGCCACCTATACTCCACACACAGAGACGCATACAAAGCTCTCCCTCGCCCTCCATTTGGCAAATCTGAATCCTCCTTATTCCTGCTTACAAGCAAAAATTAAAGCAGGAAGACTCGTTCAATAAAAAAGTGGTCAGATGACGCAGATGCTAAGCTACAGGACTGTTTTGCTAGCACAGACTGGAATATGTTCAGGGATTCCTCCGATAGCATTGAGGAGTACACCACATCAGTCATTGGCTTCATCAATAAGTGCATCAATGACGTCATCTCCACAGTGAACGTACATACATACCGCAACCAGAAGCCAGGGATTTCAGGAAGTATCCGCACTGAGCTAAAGGCTAGAGCTGCCTCTTTGAAGGAGCGGGACTCTAACCCGGAAGCTTATAAAAAATCCCACTATGCCCTTTGATGAACCATCAAACAAGCAAAGCGTTAATACAGGACTAAGATCGAATTGTACTACACCGGCTCTGACGCTCGTAGGATGTGGCAGGGCTTACAAACCATTACACACTACAGACGTGTACTGCGAGCATGCGCTGCCCAACTGGCAAGTGTCTTCACTGACATTTTCAACCTCTCCCTGCCCGAGTCTGTAATACCAACATGTTTCAAGCAGACCACCATAGTTCCTGTGCCCAAGAACACTAAGGTAACCTGCCTAAATGACTAGAGACCCGTAGCACTCACGTCTGTTGCCATGAAGTGCTTTGAAAGGCTGGTCATTGCTCACATCAACACCATCATCCCAGAAACCCTAGACCCACTACAAGTTGCATACCGCCCCAACAGATCCACAGATGATGCAATCTCTATTGCACTCCACACTGGCCTTTCCATCTGGACAAATGGAACACCTATGTGAGAATGCTATTCATTGACTACAGCTCAGCATTCAACACCATAGTGCCCTCAAAGCTCATCAATAAGCTAAAGATCCTGGGACTAAACACATCCCTCTGCAACTGGATCCTGAACTTCCTGACGGGCCACCGCCAGGTGGTAAGGATAGGTAACAACACATCAGCCACGCTGATCCTCAACACAAGAGCCCCTCAGGGGTGCGTGCTCAGTCCCCTCCTGTGCTCCCTCTTCACTCATGACTGCACGGCCAGGCACGACTCCAACACCATCATTCAATTTGCAGATGACACAACAGTGGTAGGCCTGATCAACCACAACGACAAGACAGCCTATAGGGAGGAGGTCAGAGATCTGGCCGTGTGGTGCTAGGACAACAACCTCTCTCTCAATGTGATCAAGACAAAGGAGATAATTGTGGACTACAGGAATAAGAGGACTGAGTACGCCCCCATTCTCATCTACAGGGCTGCAGTGGAGCAGGTTGAGAGCTTCAAGTTCCTTGGTGTCCACATCACCAACAAACTACCATGGTCCAAGCACACCAAGATAGTTGTGAAGCGGGCACGACAAAACCTATTCCAACTCAGAAGACTGAAAAGGATTTGGTATGGGTCCTCAGATCCTCAAAAGGTTCGACAGCTGCACCATCAAGAGCATCCTGACTGGTTGCATCACTGCCTGGTATGCCAACTCCTCTGCCTTCGACCGCAAGGTACTACAGAGGGTAGTGCGAACGGCCCAGTACATCACTGGGGCCAAGCTTCCTGCCATCCAGGACCTCTATACCAGGCAGTGTCAGAGGAAGGCCCTAAACATTGTCAAAGACTCCAGCCACCCTAGTCATAGACTGTTCTCTCTGCTACCGCACGGCAAGCAGTACCGGAGTGCCAAGTCTAGATCCAAGAGGCTTCTAAACAGCTTCTACCCACAAGCCATAAGACTCCTGAACATCTAGTCAAATGGCTCCCCAGACATTTTGCAGTGCCCCCCCCCCCTCTTTACACCACTGCTACTCTCTGTTGTCATCTATGCATAGTTACTTTATTAACTCTAAAGTATTTTACACCACTGGGAGAGAGAGAGAGACAGAGAGAGAGAGGATATGACAGAAAGAAACAGAGAGAGGGAGAGAGAGGGGAGAGATAGAGAGAGAGAGGGGAGAGATAGAGAGAGAGGGGAGAGATAGAGAGAGAGAGGGGAGAGATAGAGAGAGAGAGGATATGACAGAAAGAAACAGAGAGAGAGAGAGAGAGGGGAGAGATAGAGAGAGAGAGGGGAGAGATAGAGAGAGAGGGGAGAGATAGAGAGAGAGGGGAGAGAGAGAGAGAGGGGAGAGATATAGAGAGAGGGGAGAGATAGAGAGAGAGAGGGGAGAGATAGAGAGAGAGAGGGGAGAGATAGAGAGAGAAAGGGGAGAGATAGAGAGAGAGGGGGAGAGATAGCGACAGAGAGAGAGAGGGGAGAGATAGAGAGAGAGATAGAATGGAGAGACAGAGAAAAACTGAGAGAGACAGGGGAGAGAGAAAGAAACATAGAGAGAGAGGGTGTAGAGAAAGAGAGACAGAGAGAGAGAGAGAGAGAGAGAGAGGGGAGAGAGAGAGATGAGACCCGAGCTGTGTGTGTGTGTGTTTGTTGAGGGCCCCGTGCTGCAAATTGCATCTGTTCCTAATTACAGAGTGCTAATGAAGGCCTGTGTTCCTGGTGTGCCCACTGAGAGACAGCCTGGCCCCAGCCTCTGTGTCATAGCATAGAAGAGAGAGATAGGAGAGGAGGGGGAGGGAAATAAAGAGAGGGGGAGAGAGGGGGTGTGGAGACAAGCAGGGGAGAGAGAAAGAGGGGGAGGGAGAGAGAGAGGGGGAGAGAATACAACCCATATGTATGTTTATTTGTTTTCCCTTTTGCACTTTCACTATTTTGTTCGTCACAACACTGTATATATACATAATATGACATTTGAAATGTCTTTATTCTTTTGGAACTTCTGTGAGTGTAATGTTTACTGTTAATTGTTATTGTTTATTTCACTTTTGTTTATTATCTACTTCACTTGCTTTGGCAATGTTAACATGTGTTTCCCATGCCAATAAAGCCCTTGAATTGAATTGAGAGAGAGGGGGGAGAGAGGGAGGGGGCAGGGAGAGACAGAGGGGGCAGGGAGAGAGAGAGGGGGAGAGAGAGGGAGACAAGGGTTTGCTAGTTAGCCGTCACTAACAGGAAGATTGGTGAGTGATAGTTTGATTTGGTTAGATTGGTTAGGTTAGCATGGTTTGGTTAGCTTGGTTTGGTTAGCTTGGTTTGGTTAGCATGGTTTGGTTAGCTTGGTTTGGGGTTGCAAGAATGTTGATTGTACACCACATACATGTAGTCAATTAAACACAACACACACTAGCTTACCCTCACTTTAGATGTGACCTGTATCAAACAAGTTCTCATTTGCACTGTATGCCAGAGGTCTTAGGGCCTTGGCCCAGTGTGTGTGTGTGCGTGTGTGTGACCCTAATGAAAGCAGCAGGCGTAATTAGCAGGGATTTCTCAGCTAACGAGTTTTCTCCCCGCAGCCAGGGGAGTGGTGCTAGTGGGGTGGCCCGTGTACGACATTCCCACACCCTACTGAGAGGGCAGGTGGCCTCCACACTCACCCCATCCACCCTCCCTCCTTCCATCCTCCCTCCCTTCCTCCCCCCATCCTCCATCCTCCCTCCCTCCCTCCCTCCCTCCCTCCCTCCCTCCCTCCTTCCATCCTCCCTTCCCTCCCTCCCTCCCTCCATCCTCCCCTCCCTCCCTCCCTCCCTCCTTCTATCCTTCCATCCTCCCTTCCCCCCCATCCTTCCTCCCTCCCTCCCTCCCCCTCTTCTCATCTTCCCTCCCTCCTTCCATCCTGATCTCCCTCCTTCCCCCTCTTCCCTCTCTTCCTCCTTCCCTCCTCCCTTCTTCCCTCCAGCCCAACATTTGTGAAAGGCTTTCAAAACCATTCCTTCCTTTGTCTCAGTTCCCTGATGTCTGCTACAAGTTTGCAAAACATTTGTTAGCAGCAAGTCACAAGAAATTAGATGTTGCTTAGTCCTTTCAAGTGTCTGGCAGGTCAGTGTTCATGAAAGAGAGGAGACAAGGAAAGGAAGCTATTTAGAGAAGCTTTTGCATTGATCTGTGGACTTGAAAACCATCAAACTACCTTCAATATATCCTCTACCCTTAATATACCCTCGTCATGTTTTTATTTACTGTAGTGTGTAATGGTTGTAAGATACTCAGCTAGATAGTGCCAAGACACCCCCCCTTCGGTCTCCAAGGTTACACATATTCCAACCACTGTCATTCGCCAGCCATTTCCCAGGACCCTCCGAGTACCAAACCGTCGAGGAGACACATGCTCTGTGTAATGATGACAGTGTGTGTGACATACTGTGTGTCTCCCCCCACCCCCATTTGACAAAAGGATCAGCCTGTATCTTATCCCCCTCCCCTCCAATTACTTGGGGTAACTTGTGTAAACAGACCCCCCCCCCTCCCTCACTTCATACCCCTCCCGGGCTCAGCTGTCATGCTCCTTTGATCAGGACCCCCGGCTCATTAATGCCCTTATCTTTAGCCTTAATTAGCGCCCAGGGTCACTATGGCCTCTAGAAACAGACGCGGGACCTGCTGCGCGGCGCTGTCGTCCCTCCATTAGACTGTTAGACTCTGATCCCAGCCGATGGGGTCATTGACCCCGGGGTTAGCGTGGTGGTGTGGGCTGTGGGTGGGTGTCATGTTGACAATCATGATCATGATGCGGTGGCCAACTGAGAAGCGATTGGCTGAGAAGTGCAAAAATCCAAACTTCAAGTCAGGGTAGGTCATTGGTCATAATTCAAAAACTCTGCTTTGGCTGTAAAAGGTCTTGCTTTAACTGATCCCATTACTTCTGTGATTGCTTCTGGGAAGGATGAATGGATGATGGATGGATAAAAATGGTTGTATGGGAGGGAAACTAGAGGGATAACACTGTCAGACCCCAGCATGGCTCTCATAGACCACTAAAATCAAATCAAATTTGATTGGTCACATACACGTGATTAGCAGATGTTATTGCAGGTGTAGCGAAATGCTTGTGCTTCTAGCTCCGACAACATCTGACAAGTAATATCTAACAAATTACACAACATATACCCAATGCACACAAATCTAAGTAGGAATGAATTAAGACTGTATACATCTAGACAAGCGATGTTAGAGCGGAACGGACTAAGATACAGTAGAATAGTATAGAAAACAGTATATACATATGAGATGAGTAATGCCAGATATGTAAACATTATTAAAGTGACTGGTGTTCCATTCCTTAAAGTGGCCAGTGATTCCTAGTCTATGCCTATAGGCAGCAGTCTCTAATGTGATAGTGATGGTTGTTTAACTGTCTGAAGGCCTTGAGATAGAAGCTGTTTTTCAGTCTCAGTCCTAGCTTTGATGCACCAGTACTGACCTCGCCTTCTGGATGATAGCGGGGTGAACAGGCAGTGGCTCGGGTGGTTGATGTGCTTGATTATCTTTTTGGCTTTCCTGTGACATCGGTGCTGTAGGTGTCCTGGAGGGTGGGTAGTTTGCCCCCGGTAATGCGTTCGGCAGACTACACCACCCACTGGAGCGCCTTGCGGTTGCGGGCGGTGCAGTTGTCGTACCAGGCGGGGATAGCCCGACAGGATGCTTTCAATTGCGCATATGTAAAAATTTGTGAGGCTTTTTGGTGACAAATTTCTTTAGCCTCCTGAGGTTGAAGAGGCTCTGTGGCGCCTTCTTCACCACGCTGTCTGTGTGGGTGGTCCATTTCAGTTTGTCAGTGATGTGTACGCCAAGGAACTTGAAGCTTTCCACCTTCTCCACTGCGGTCCTGTCGATACAGATAGAGAGGTGCACCTTCTGCTGTTTCCTGAAATCTCTATTACTGTTGTGTCATCTGCAAACTTGATGATTGAGTTGGAGGTGTGCTTGGCCACGCAGTCTTGGGTGAACAGGGAGTACAGAAGGGGGCTGAGCACGCACCCTTGTGGGGCCCCAGGGTTGAGGATCAGCAGAGTGGAGGTGATGTTTCCTACCTTCACCACCTGGGGGCGTCCCATCAGGAAGTCCAGGACACAGTTGCACAGGGCGGGGTTCAGACCCAGGGCCTCAAGCTTAATGATGAGCTTGGAGATACTATGGTGTTGAATGCTGAGCCATAGTCTATAAAAAGCATTCTTACGTAGATATTCCTCTTGTCCAGATGGGATAGGGCAGTGTGCAGAGTGATGGCGATTGCATCATCTGTGGATCTATTGGGGCGGTAAGCAAATTGAAGTGGGTCTAGGGTGGCAGGTAAAGTAGAGGTGATATGATATGATCCTTGACTAGTCTCTCAAAGCACTTCATGATGACAGAGGTGAGTGCTAAGTCATTAAGTTTTGCCTTCATGGGTACAGGAACAATGGTGGCCCTCTTGAAGCATGTGGGGACAGCAGACTGGGATAGGGAGAGATTGAATATGCCTGTAAAGACACTAGCCAGCTGGTCTGCGGATGCTCTGAGGACGCAGCTAGGGATGCCGTCTGGGCCGGCAGCCTTGCAAGGGTTAACACGTTTAAATGTTTTACTCACATCCGCCATGGAGAAGGAGAGCCCACAGTCCTTGGTAGCGGGCCGCGTCGTGGCACTGTGTTATCCTCAAAGCGTGTGAAGAATGTGTTTAGCCTGTCTGGAAGCAAGACATCGGTCTCGGCGACATAGCTAGTTTTCCTTTTGTGGTCCGTGATTGTCTGTAGCCCCTGCCACATACGTCTTGTGTCTGAGCCGTTGACTTGTGACTCCACTTATCTCTATACTGAAGTTTAGCTTGTTTGATTGCCTTGCGGAGTGAATAACTACACTGTTTATATTCTGCCATATTACCAGTCGCCTTGCCATGGTTAAATGCGGTGGTTCACGCTTTCAGTTTTGTGCGAATGCCACCATCTATCCACGGTTTCTGGTTAGGGTAGGTTTTAATAGTGGGTACTACATCTCCTATACACTTCCTTATGAACTCAGTCACCGTATCCTTGTATGCGTCTAGATTATTTTTGCAAGCTACCTGAAACGTATCCCAGTCCACGTGATTGATCAAAACAATCCTGAAGTGTGGATTCCAATTGGTCAGACCAGCGTTGAATAGTACGAAGCATGGGCACTTCCTGTTTGAGTTTCTGTCTACAGGATGGGAGGAGCAAGATGGAGTCGTGGTCAGATTTGCCGAAAGGAGGGCGGGGGAGGTATTCCGGAAGCAATGACTATCAATGGTCGAGAGTCTTAGTAGTGCGAGTAGGACAGTCGATATGTTGATAGAACTTCGGCAAGCTAGTCCTCAGATTTGCTTTGTTAAAATCCCCATCTACAATAAATGCAGCCTCAGGATATGTGGTTTCCAGTTTGCATAGAGTCCAGTGAAGTTCTTTGAGGGCCGTTGACGTTTTGGCTTGAGGTGGGATGTAAACGGCCGTGGCGATGACGGAGGAGAATTCTCTTGGGAGATAATATGGTTGGCATTTAATTGTGAGGTATTCTAGGTCGGGTGAACAAAATGACTTGAGTTCCTGTATGTTCCCTAGAATTACACCATGAATTGTTAATCATGAAACACACCCCTCTGCCCTTCTGCTTCCCGGAGAGATATTTATTCCTGTCTGCGTGATGTACTGAGAATCCTGCTGGCTTTACCGACTCCAACAGAGTATCCCGAGAGAGCCATGTTTCCGTGAAACAAAGTATGTTACAGGCCCCGATGTCTCTCTGGAAAGAAATCCTTGCTCTAAGCTCATCAACTTTGTTATCCAAAGACGGAACATTAGTGAGTAATATACTCAGAAGCGGTGGGTGGTGTGTGCGCCTCCTAAGTCGAACCAGCAGGCCGCCTCGAGTGCCTCTCCTCCGCCTGCAATGTTTTAAATCGGCCTCTGGAATAAGATCAATTGCTCTGGGGAGAGTGAACAAACGATCTGCTCCAAGGAAGTCGTATTCCTGGTCGTAATGTTGGTAGTTCTGGTGAGTTACCGCCACTCTAATATCCAATAGTTCTACCCGGCTGTATGTGATGACACAAAACATTTCCTGAGCTAATAATGTAAAAAATAGTACATAAAAAATAAAAAAAATACTGCAAAGTTTTCTTAGAGCTAGTCGCTATGCTGCCATCTCCGTCGGCAACTGGCTCTGCTGTAACTTCAGGGTCAATTCAATTCAAGCATAGATTAGGTCCTGAGAAATGCCCCAGAGTATTGCCTTGGAAGACAGAAGCTGAGAAAGGCCCCAGAGTATTGCCTTGGAAGACAGAAGCATTGGAAGACCCACAGTTAGGGTCTACGGTGGAAATATATTCAGTTTTCTCATTCATTAGTGATCGTGAAATAAAATAAACCAGGAAAGAAATGTTTGTTGTTACAATGTACCTAACTTATTGCTATGAGTAGTTCACAAGAAAAACCATAGTGGTATGGACCAGCCCGACACAACGGAAAGAGAAATGTAGAGATCCATACTCACTTTCTCTCCACCCCTTTCATTTTGTAACGTCACCAGTATCCAGAGACCTGAGTGAAGAACCAATTAATTTAATATGCAAATCACTCCCTTGTCAGTCCGTGCGATTTCTGTTAATTAGTTTCCAGGATCCCCAGATTGAGATGGAAAGGAAGGATAGGGGGCAGAAGGTTGGTTCCCTAGGGGCAGATTGGAGAGAAGTGGAGGTGGTGGATCCTGTGAATGGAAAGGGGCCCAATGAGAGTATCAGAAACAACACATGTCAGGTCTAATTGGTACAGGTGTGTCCCAATAGTCTATAGTGGCATCCTCTCCTTGTCTTTTCTCCTTCGTGTGTACCTCATTCACAGGAAAGGGAGAGCCATTTGCTGGATGCATACCATGTTTTCCATACCCAAGCATGTTTCTGTTTTCCATACCCAAGCAGATGAAGGATGGAGACAAGGAGAGGAAGCCATTTTAGACTATTGATATGCACCCCTAGAAAAAAATGTGATAGCATTAGCTAGTGAAGTAGAAAACTCTTCACTCTCCTAGAAAAAAGTAGGAGAGTCCAACGGGAGGGCAGACTGATTCTCACCAGACACACCGACAGACACATCCGTACCCCCGAACCATTTATCATACTCTCCAGTGAGTGTGCAGTGTTGCATCCTAGCATTTTTTAGGATACATTAGTAACTGCCAAAGCCCTCTGACAGTGTGTCAATAATGATTCATTTCATTAACAGCAAATGTGTTGGAATGGAAAGGTGTATGTGTGTATGCAAGAGAGAGAGAATGAGGGTGTGTGTGTGGAGTTATTTGAGAAGAGTGCACTGTGTGGGAGGTGGGGTGTAAAAATCAAGCGGGGACCCTCAATGTTGCTAATTCATTTACAGATTTAATTAGATGGATGGAGCCCTTGCCGTTATTAAAACAGGGGGGAGAGAATGTTGCCAGCACTACAGCACTTTTTAATTACGACTCCACAGCCCCGCGTGCTGACGTCTGGGGAACCAGTTAATTAAAATGCTCATTATTTTACTTTTAATTAGTTCCCCCCTCTTTTGTTTCCTCCCGCCATATGGCCATGTTCCGTGGTCAAATCAACTTAATTGAGCTAATTAAGTTGATCAGTTTAATTATTCAAAGCGCTCTGATTGGATGGAATTGTTACCCCATACCCCCCTCGCTCCAAACCCCTCCCCTCCCCACCACTCCCACCCCCTACCCATAAAGTTGACGGTGGAATATTGGTTTCTGTTGCTTACTGATAGTTTGGCGCATCTTATCGCCGCAGTGCATTCACGTATGGAAATAGAAACGTAATAAGTTCAGTCATATCTATTGAGCGCAAACAAGGCCCCTCCAGCCGAGAGGGCCCATTAAAATATGAGAGTTTTGGCCCACCGTCAACAAATCGAAAGGCAGCAGCCCCATAAGTTTTGTCCTTACCGCTGACCCTAAACAGTGCTGACATATGATACTCTTTATTGATCCTTCGCCAATGTTATTAGCTTAGCGCTACGCTGTCTTACTGCCTGATGACTGAGGGCCCACTAGGCTAGCTGCATTCATTAAGCTGCTTTACAGGGTCAGTCTCTCCTCTGGCTAGGCTAATGACTTACGTTAATGAGAGCTGATTCATCCCAGTCTGTTGCCAACAACACCTCACAACTTTCCTCTCTCACCACCTCGTTTGTTTTTCCATCTACAATAAAAAACATAATGTGTATTTTTTAAATCCACCCTTTCTGAGCCCGGGACATGCAACCACTTCCTCACAGGCCTGGACCGTGACCTTTGGCGCAGTAACTACAGCAGCACCTACCATGGTAAGACTCCTCAACCCGGCAACCCGAGTTCAGATAGACAGCCCTTACCACTCTCTATCTAGGTTCCTCGCTTCCTCTTTTTCCATTTTCCTTCCAATGTTTTTTTCTTTCTTCTCTCTAGCCATCATTTCCCATCTTCCCTTGTCTCTCGCTCTCTCTACTCATCTTTCCTAATCTCTCTCTCTTCTCCTCCTCCCTCTCTCTCTGTGGCGGTCTTTGGCACGACCATTCATTTCCACTGTTGCGGCCTTGCGGGAGCCAAACAGCTGTGGGAAAGGGAATGAAAAGCCCAGCTGGTATACTACACTAGTAACACTGGTGTGAGGTGGGAGGTCTACACAGACTAGCCTCCATTTACCATGAATGAGTAGAGGGTTTTGAAACAGGGTGACACAGGGAGTTACTACTACTGAACTTGTCCAATAAGAACAAAGATGGTTTTCCATTGTTAAAACGTTTTGCTGAAGATAACCCATGCTTCGCCTCACATGGACCCAAACAGACTGCAGACTGCTGTCCCCAGTCCACCTGGCCATGCTGCTGCTCCAGTTTCAACTTCCACCTGACTGTGCTGCTGCTCCAGTTTCAACTGTTCTGCCTTATTATTATTCGACCATGCTGGTCATTTATGAACATTTGAACATCTTGGCCATGTTCTGTTATAATCTCCACCCGGCACAGCCAGAAGAGGGCTGGCCACCCCACATAGCCTGGTTCCTCTCTAGGTTTCTTCCTAGGTTTTGGCCTTTCTAGGGAGTTTTTCCTAGCCACCGTGCTTCTACACCTGCATTGCTTGCTGTTTGGGGTTTTAGGCTGGGTTTCTGTACAGCACTTTGAGATATCAGCTGATGTACAAGGGGCTATATAAATAAATTTGATTTGATTTGATTTGATTTGAACAGACAGAGTAAACGCTATGACTCCAGCATCTTGCAAGGGGTTATGTCATTAAGCAGGATGAATGATTGAACCGGCTAGCTTTCATACACTGAACAAAAATATAAATGCAACATGTAAAGTGTTGGTCCCAGGGTGGCAGGTAGCCTAAGAGCGTTCGGCCAGTAACCAAAAGGTTGATGGTTTGAATCCCTGAGCCGACTAGGTGAAAAATCTGTCGGTGTGCCCTTGAGCAAGGCACTTAACCCTAATTGCTCCTGTAAGGCATTCTGTATAAGAGCAATGGCTAAAATGTAAATGTTTCGTGAGATGAAATCAAAGATCCCAGAAATGTTCCATATGCACAAAAAGCTAAGTTCTCTCAAATGTTGTGCACAAATTTGTTTACATCCCTGTTAGTGAGCATTTCTCATTTGCCAACATAATCCATCCACCTGACAAGTGTGGCATATCAAGAAGCTGATTAAACAGCATGATCATTACCTTGTGCTGGGGACAATAAAAGGCCACTCTAAAATGTGCAGTTTTGTCAGACTATACAATGCCACAGATGTCTCAAGTTTTGAGGGAGCGTGTAATTGGCATGCTGACTGGAGGAATGTCCACCAGAGCTGTTGCCAGAGAATTTAATGTTAAAACTGTCAGAAACCTTCTCAGGGAAGCTCATCTGTGTGCTCGATGTCCTCATCAGGGTCTTGACTTGACTGCTGTTCGGTGTCGTAACCGACTTCAGTGGGCAAATGCTCACCTTCAATGGCCACTGGCTCACTGGAGAAGTGTGCTCTTCACGGATGAATTACGGTTTCAACTGTACTGGGCAGATGGCAGACAGCATGTATGGTGTTGTGTGGGCGATCGGTTTGCTGATGTCAACATTGTGAATGATCAACTGCATTTTATCGATGGCAATTTGAATGCACAGAGATACCGTGATGATCCTGAGGCCCATTGTCGTGACGTTCATCCGCCGCCATCACCTCATGTTTCAGCATGATAATGCACCACCCCACGTTGCAAGGATCTGTACACAAATCCCTGAAGCTGAAAATGTCTCAGTTATTCCATGGCCTGCATACTCACCAGACCTCAATGTCACCCATTGAGCATGTTCGGGATTCTCTGGGTTGAAGATTCACACAGTCATTGAAGAGGAGTGGGACAACATTCCACAGGCCACAATCAACAGCCTGATCAATTATATGCGAAGGAGATGAGTCGCACTGCCTGAGGCAAATGGTGGTCACACCAGATACGGACTGTTTTTCTTATCCACGACCCTACCTTTTTTTAAAGGTATCTATGACCAATAGATGCATATCTGTATTCTCAGTCATGTGAAATCCTTAGATTAGGTCCTAATGAGTTTATTTAAAATGACTGATTTACTTATATGAACTGTATCTCAGTAAAATCTAAGAAATTGTAGCATGTTGTGTTTATATTTTTGTTCAGTGTAAATATTCTGAAATAACTGCCCATTTCAGAGTTCGTAAAGTGAGACTTGAGATAGGCATGGTGTAACGGACTCCATACCCCGCATATAAACAGTGTAGTTATTCCCTCCGCAAGACAATCAAACAAGCAAAATGTCGGTACAGGGACAAAAAAACGAAATACCTTCTTTTTCCGCTCTGAGGATAATACAGTGCCACCAACGTGGCCCGCTACCAAGGACTGTGGGCCCCCCCTCTCCTTCTCCGGGGCCGAGGTGAGTAAGACATTTAAACGTGTTAACCCTCGCAAGGCTGCTGGCCCAGACAGCATCCCTAGCCGTGTCCTCAGAGCATGCGCAGACCAGCTGACTGGTCTGTGTTTACGGACATATTCAATCAATCCCTATCCCAGTCTGCTGTCCCCACATGCTTCAAGATGACTACTATTGTTCCTGTTCCCAAGAAGGCAAAGATAACTGAACTTAATGACTATTGCCCCGTAGCACTCACTTCTGTCATCATGAAGTGCTTTGAGAAACTAGTCAAGAATCATATCACCTCCACTTTACCTGCCACCTTAGACCCACTTCAATTTGCTTACCGCCCCAACAGGTCCATAGATGACGCAATCGCCATCCCTCTGCACACTGCCCTATCCCATCTGGACAAGAGGAGTAACAATGTAAGAATGCTGTTCATTGACTACAACTCAGCCTTCAACACCATAGCACCATCCAAGCTCATCAATAAGCTTGAGGGCCTGGGTCTCAACCCCGCCCTGTGCAACTGGGTCCTGGACTTTCTGACGGGCCGCCCCCAGGTTTTGAAGGTAGGAAACAACATCTCCACTTCGCTGATCCTCAACACTGGGGCCCCACAAGGGTGCGTGCTCATCCCCCTCCTGTACTCCCTGTTCACCCATGACTGCGTGGCTACACACTCCTTCAACTAAATCATCAAGTTTGCAGATGACACAATAGTAGTGGGCTTGATTACCAACAACGACGAGACAGCCTACAGGGAGGAGGTGAGGGCACTCGGTGTGTGGTGTCTGGAAAACAACCTCTCACTCAACGTCAACAAAACAAAGGAGATGATCGTGGACTTCAGGAAACAGCAGAGGGAGCACCCCCCTATCCACATCGACGGGACAGCAGTGGAGAAAGTGGAACGTTTTAAGTTCCTTGGCGTACACATCACGGACAACTGAGATGGTCTACCCACACAGACAGTGTGGTGAAGAAGGCGCAACATCCCCTTATGAGGCTGAATAAATTTGGCTTGTCACTTAAAACCCTCACAAACTTTTACAGATGAACAATTGAAAGCATCCTGTCGGGCTGTATCACCGCCTGGTACGGCAACTGCTCCACCCACAACCGCAAGACTCTCCAGAGGGTGGTGCGGTCTGCACAACACATCACCAGGGGCAAACTACCTGCCCTCAAGGACACCTACAGCACCCGATGTCACAGAAAGGCCAAAAAGATCATCAAGGGCAACAACCCCCCGAGCCACTGCCTGTTCACCCCGCTACCATCCAGAAGGTGAGTCATTACAGGTGCATCAAAGCTGGGACTGAGAGACTGAAAAACAGCTTCTATCTCAAGGCCATCAGACTGTTCAACAGCCATCACTAACACAGAGAGGCTGCTGCTTACATACAAACTCAAATCATTGGCCACTTTAATAAATGGATCTCTAGTCACTTTAAATAATGCCACTTTAATAATGTTTACATATCTTACATTACTCATCTTATGTATATACTGTATTTTATACCATCTATTGTATCTTGCCTATGCCACTCAGTCATCACTCATCCATATACATGCATTCTTATTACATCTCTTTACATTTGTGTGTATTAGGTAGTTGGTGTAGAATTGTTAGATTACTTGTTAGATATTACTGCACCGTCAGCTAGAAGCACAAGAAGCACAAGCACTTCGCTACACTCGCATTAACATCTGGTAAACCATGTGTATGTGAGCAATACAATTTGATTTGATTTGATGATCATGAGTGGTTCTGCTTTGTGATGCACCCCTTTGCTGGCCTCAAATCAAGCTATTTCTCCAGAAACCTGGAGAATAGTTTGAATTTTTCGCAAGTGATCTGGCCCTTTTGGGATAGGCACATTGCATAATTGACCAGAAGGGATGTTTCATAGGTAGAGATTTCGCGGCAGAAAGATCACTGTTTGTTGGCTTGTAAAAATAGTCTCATACTAGACAGTCTATACAAAATCCAATTTACTTGACATCTTCACAGTTCATTATCTGCTATAAGCAAGTTCACACTATCGAGCTAGTTACAGATTTTCACACTTGCACCTCAATAGTTAGCTAGCTATAGTTTTGTCTGTCACTGGCAATAACGTTGCATTATACCTAGAGCTACAGCTACTCCTGGCCTCCAAATTGTATCTGCAGAATGGGAGAAAGCTCTGTGAGTTAGCTAGCATTGTGTCCTTGGTTAACCAAGGCATCTGCTGGCAACAGGATGACAATGTCAGATACATTCATGATTTTACACCATGATATTGTTTAGCTAAGACAATACACGGCATTAGCCTTGACTGTCTGTGTGTTCAGATAGGAAAGGCATTGACTCTGTCAAGGAAATTGCATATGAGCTCTGTCATGTAGACAAAAGATGCCAGGAGCTGATATTTGGTTATTGCTCTACCTCTGAATAGCTTTTGTATAACTCCAAGGACACCATTCCTAATTAACAGGATGTTAAGAATCATACAGTGCCTTGAGAAAGTACTGACACCCCTTGACTTTTTCCACATTTTATTGTGTTACAGCCTGAATTTAAAAATGATTACATTTAGATTTTGTCTACACACAATAACCCATCATTTCAAAGTGGAATTATGTTTTTAACATTTTGTACAAATGAATACAAAATGAAAGGCTGAAATGTTTAGAGTCAATAAATATTCAGCCCCTTTGTTATGGCAAGCCTAAATAAGTACAAGAGTAAAAATTGCTTAATAAGTCACATAATAAATTGGATGGACTCACTGTGTGCAATAATAGCGTTTAACGTTATTTTTGAATGACTACCTCACCTCTGTACCCCACACATACAATTTTCTGTAAGGTCCCTCAGTCGAGCAATGAATTTCAAACACAAAGACCAGGGAGTTTTCCAATGCCTCGCAAAGAAGGGCACCTATTGGTAGACGGGTAAAAACAAAACAAGCAGACATTGAATATCCCTTTGAGCATGGTGAAATGATGAATTACACTTTGGATGGTGTATCAATACACCAGACAATGGGCCAATTGTGCGCAGCCCTATGTGACTCCCGATCACGGCCGATTGTGATACAGCCCGTGATCAAACCAGGGTCTGTAGTGACACCTCTAGCACTGAGATGCAGTGCCTTAGACCCCTGCCCCCACTCAGGAGCTCTAATACTAGCATGTATTGACTCAGGGGTGTGAATACTATGTAAATTATTTATTTCTGGCTTTCATTTTCAATAAATTTGCAAACATTTCTAAAAACATGTTTTCCCTCTGTTATAATTGGGGATTGTGTGTAGATGGGTGAGAAAAAAACATATATTTAATACATTTTGAATTCAGGATGTAACAACAAAATGTGGAATAAGGGGTTGAACACTTTCTGAAGGCACTGTATGCCCTTATTTCCCAGAGTGCCATGTGAAGGCCTGGAGCATTTAGTGCAAGGCTTACATTGGTCTTAGAAATGTAAATTACATCCGACGGATTCCCTGACAAATTGAAGGGATGTCGTATGTAAACTCAGCAAAAAAAGAAACGTCCTCTCACTGTCAACTGTGTTTATTTTCAGCAAACTTAACGTGCAAATATTTGTATGAACATAACAAGCTTCAACAACTGAGGCATAAACTGAACATAAACTGAACAGACATATGACTAACAGAAATTGAATAATGTGTCCCTGAACAAAGGGGGGAGTCAAAATCAAAAGTAACAGTCAGTATCTGGTGTGGCCACCAGCTGAATTAAATAGTACTGTAGTGCATCTTCTCCTCATGGACTGCATCAGATTTGCCAGTTCTTGCTGTGAGAAGTAACCAAGGACCCTGCAAGTTCCTGGACATTTCTGGGGGGAATGGCCCTAGCCCTCACCCTCCAATCCAACAGGTCCCAGACGTGCTCAATGGGATTGAGATCCGGGCTTTTCGCTGGCCATGGCAGAACACTGACATTCCTGTCTTGCAGGAAATCACGCACAGAACGAGCAGTATGGCTGGTGGCATTGTCATGTTGGATTGTGCCAGGATGTCAGGATGAGCCTGCAGGAAGGGTACTACATGAGGGAGGAGGATGTCTTCCCTGTAATGCACAGCGTTGAGATTGCCTGCTCAAGCTCAGTCTGATGATGCTGTGACACACCGCCCCAGACCATGACGGACCCTCCACCTCCAAATCGATCCCACTCCAGAGTACAGACCTCGGTGTAATGCTCATTCCTTCGACGATAAACGAGAATCCGACCATCACCGCTGGTGAGACAAAATTGCGACTCGTCAGTGAAGAGCACTTTTTGCCAGTCCTGTCTGGCCTAGCGACAGTGGGTTTGTGCCCATAGGCGACGTTGTTGCCGGTGATGTCTGGTGAGGACCTTCCTTACAACAGGCCTACAAGCCCTCAGTCCAGCCTCTCTCAGCCTATTGCGGACAGTCTGAGCACTGATGGAGGGATTGTGCGTTCCTGGTGTAACTCGGCAGTTGTTTATGCCATCCTGTACCTGTCGCGCAGATGTGATGTTCAGATGTACCGATCCTGTGCACGTGTTGTTACACGTGGTCTGTCACCTCGAGGATGATCAGCTGTCCATCCTGTCTCCCTGTAGCGCTGTCTTAAGCATCTCACAGTGAGGACATTGCAATTTATTGCCCTGACCACATCTGCAGTCCTCATGCCTCCTTGCAACATGCCTAAGGCACATTCATGCAGATGGGCAGGGACCCTGGACATCTTTATTTTGGTATTTTTCAGAGTCAGTAGAAAGGCTTCTTTAGTGTCCTAAGTTTTCATAACTGTGACCTTAATTGCCTACCGTCTGTAAGCTGTTAGTGTCTTAACGACCGTTCCACAGTTGCATGTTCAATAATTGTTTATGGTTCATTGAACAACCATGTTTAAACCCTTTACAATGAAGATCTGTGAAGTTATTTGGATTTTTACGAATTATCTTTGAAAGACAGAGTCCTGAAGGAGGGACGTTTCTTTTTTTGCTGAGTTTATGTACTGTAGGGATTGTGTTACAAATGCAGCAAAACATCTGCAGATAGAATTTGTTAAGAATGCACTTTGCAAGGTCAGCTTTCTCTGGTATTGGGTCTCGCCTCCTCAAAATGCATTGTCTCCTCCCGGGGACCTTTTCTTAAATGTGTTTTGAAAAGGAGGAGAGAGGAATCGAGGAAAGGCAATTGAGGAAGAGCAAGGTGTTCCATCTGTGTGCTGTGTGGCTGATAGTGAGCCTGCAGGCCTCACACTCTGCTGGTGGCATCACCTCTCTCACCTGGTCCCTGCGGTGAGGGGCAGGTCTATTGGACATCTGTCTTTCTTGCTCTGGCATCAGGTAAAAATATCTTCGCTGTTCCATTGCTTCCCTGTTTTTTTCTTTCTTCACACAACATGAGGTGACGAAACAATGCAATTACACCAATTTGCATGTGTTAATTTGATTAATTAGTGAATTGAGGAAAGAGAAAAAAAAGCGAACTCCACTTCTCTCGAGGAAGGAACATTGCACATTGCAAAACTGTGCACCTGAAAACTTTTCTTGTTCCAGCTCAGCTCAAAAAGAAAACTGTTCTTGTTCCAGCTCAGCTCAAAAAGAAAAGCTGTGTGGCAGAGAAGCTATTTGAGAGACCCGTTAATTGGTTTTTGAATATGTTGAGCTAATTAGTTATATGCAGATTAGGCTTGATTGGTTTGAATGCAAAGTGTAACTTGCACCACAGAGGGGGATTGGTAGATTCCCTCCCCCCTTTTACTTATCAAGATATAGAGATAATTGCAATTAGGGTCATTTGCATACGTTAATGAATTTGTCTGATGCTTCTCAAAATCACAGACGTGGGATAAATAATTGATACCATATCAGCACTTCAACACATGGGTTGGGGATGTCAAGCTGCCACCCTGCAGAAGGGTGTGGAGCTACAAATAAAACCTTGCCTTCACTGACTGACTGACAATTGCAACTCATTATCTCTGGCAGATATATTGAGTCAAAGAATTGCAAATCAGCAAAAAGTGTTTATTTATGGAATCCCCTGTGAATAAGATACCGATAATACAATTGCTTCAGTTTCTTGATCATTTTCAGTGTCTTTAAACCTAAACTGAACAGTTAAGAGAAATGTTCTGATAAGTTTTCCATGTATTTTGATGAGATGACTGGCCAAGTATTAGTCAAGCTACTGGATCAAATGGTAATTAGACTAGGTATACAAATGAAATATTGGGTGCCACATTGGTTAGAACAGGTACAGAGACGGATTGTGTGGCTGTTATCAGTATGCAATACTCCTACGTTTTAAAAATGAACTGATTTTTAAAAATCCACACTGATCTAAAATGACTGGATAGGTACCTCCAATTCGATAACAGGTTCTACAATATGTCAGATAGGTGCTTCTGTAGGTGTTCTTATATATATTGGGTATATTGCTTTCCCTTACGTAGTTCTTTCAGATCAGGTTTATTCTGGTTATTATGATTGAACTCCACTTGTGTCTATGGAAGTATGGGAGTCTAATTAGAAACAAACTGAGGAATGCCAAAAATACCTTGACAAAAACGCTTTTTTTTTTTCAAGATTTGAAACTCATGCTCAGGTTTGGATTATGTTTGAAGAACCCGAGGAATGTGTTCATCCTTTAAAACCATTCTACATCATTACCAGAGAAATGCTTTGAAATCCAACCATTAAAACACTCATTGTTATTTTGAGTGTGAACCTAATTGGCTAACCCTAAAAGAGGAACTGCTGAGGCACCGACACACACCACAATGCTTGTGGTAGAGTTTTCTCTGGGAACATTCATTTGAAAAGTCACAGCTGGCTACTCCAGTGTTTTTTTTCTGTCTTCTTTGTAGGCCTGTTGCATGTTTGGTTTTAATTTCTCTCTGTAGAAAAGTCACGGAATAAGAAATAAAAGAAGATCATAAAAGCTGACTGTGATTTCTAGGCCAAAGGTACCTACCTATAAGATGGAAGTTTAATTAGCTAATTAAATAAACAAGATCTGAGGGGGTGTTTTCATGCCAAGAAACAATTCCGACATGCCCTTCAGTACTATATGTAGAGGCCCTATACCCTAACTTCCAAGTAAAGAACTCAACAAAGAAGTGAAAATGTCAAATTCATACACAGTGAAGAAAGAAAAGTTATATGGAGTTATAGGTAAGAGAAAAAGGGTTGGCTTATTTCTTTCAGTTTGTTGTTGCATTGTGAGCACTGTAAAGTCAACAGCTGGACTGCTCTACTCAGCACCCACAGGAAAGGGGTCCCTCCCTTTTAATTAGGCCAGCTCACCAGATTAGGCCTCATTAGACTCCGGCACAGGACTTCAGCTAAAGCCTGGGCCTCCAGTGTATCCCACTTTAATTGCTTCTGTAATGGCCCCAGCTCAAGCCTTTGAAATTCCATTCCTGAGGGTAATCGGCCATGTTTGTCTGAGTCCGGGAGCTTTACCTTTCGGTGTGAAAGCGCTATTTGTCACACCTCGCTACACACGCGCACACACAAACGGCAGGTAAATATTATCCAAACACTCATTACAGACACGACACAGGTGACTGGCAATATTATGATTATTATAGTTATTTAGAAAGTACTTTTTTTCTCCATATAGATGTTTTAGGCCACACAAAGACGCAATTCAACCATAGACCACAATACAATAATAGCACTAGAAAAGGTATGTACAGTTATTACTTCTCTCCATCCCAATGCCGCTCTCCTCTTCCCTCAACCCGGGTCGTGTTCATTAGGTACCAAACGGAAAAAAACGGCCTGAAACAGCGAGGGACTACATGGCCTCTCCAATAACAAACACTTATTTCTGTTTTCTATCTACAGTGAGCCCTACTCAACACGACCCTGGTTATGTGTGGACCAGTTCAACTTTGACCTTGTCCTCTTCCACCACCACATAACAACAATACATTAAGACGTATAGAGCACTGCTGCAAAGTCATGTTGGAATAACAATTCTCACCGGCCAAATTTTTTAAACAACAATTACAAATGCATATTTGTATGTTCCCATAAACAGGAGTACATTTACTAACCCCAGGAACCATCTTCACCTGAAAACATAACTAAATATCGAAGACAATCGAGAAACACAAGGCAACCACTTGCAGTACAAAATAATCATGGGACTAAAAGGTATGTTTTGATGAATATTCTACAGGCATTCTTCATTTAGTACACAGAGAGTATATTTTTGAAAGTAGACGAGACATCCAGGCAGGTGTATTTGATCATTCCTCGTTCGGCCTAACTCGACAGTTCGAGTGAGCCAATGAGAGTTCAGGAATGAGAGTTCAGGAACGTCCAGGGGGCAAAAGCTACGGTCGCATAGCACTACAACCAAAGTATTTCCTGTTTCCCTCAATCCGACACATGAAAGGGCCTAGAGTCTGAGCTCAGAGAGTGTGTGTCTGTGTATTCATGTGGCGATCTTGTTTTGAACACACTCTTCGTGTTTCGGGAGTCATTAAACTGTAGCTTGGTTGAAACAGCTCCGGACGAGAACCAGTTTATATTTATTGGTCTGTGGCATCTCCCTCTCCCTGTAGTTTTGTGCTGTCTAGGGAAAGGTGCTACATCAAGGATGGTCCATCACTGGAAATGCCATAGTCCTCTCAGGGCATTACTACAAGTCAGTCTTATGCAAGTCAGTCACCAATGGACTTACCGAAAACAGACACTGGTTTGACATTATAAATCATCCTCTTCCATCATCAACAGTCTTTCCCTCCTCCACATCGTTCCCTTGAAGCAGGAGACTTCAATTATGTCAAGGTTGAGAACATTATTCTCTATGACCAGAATAAACATTATTTTGGGGGAAATGCCGTGTTACTGGGAAAGCTAATGGGACACTGGCAGCAGTATCCGGAGTATGGATATCGGAATATCTGAAGGATGGGATGGATGGTGCAGGACAAACTTATGGGTGGAAAAGGAAGAAGAGCAGGAGCAGGAGGAGGAGGCGGGGGAGGAGAAGGCACACGTTGCTTTGTCACCCATTTTTCTTCAGCAGACCTGAGATCAGGAGAAAGAGGTGATTATTGGCACACATTGATTATGCATAAATACAAGACTACAAGAACAAAGACAGCAAGAAGACCACAGTCCAACACCACTTTGAACAGCATTTCTAAAAAAAGCACTCTTGGAGACGTCAGAATCCACATTCATTAATTAAATCACATGGATTGGACTATCAACCAAGGGCTGTGCGGTTCTATCAGAACCCATCCCTTCACCTTCTGGTCGGGCATCATGCCGTTCCCCTGCAGCGAGGTCAGGTGACTGCTGAGCAGGGCGCCCCCTGGCCGGTCGTGCTCACAGAAGATGGTGCCATTGACATAGTGGAAGCGGTCGCCCGGCACCAGCCGGTTTCTACAGGTGGCACAGGTGAAACACTGCAGAAAGCGAGGGACATGAGGAACTTTAAGAAAGAGCAACAGAAGCATGGGTTTCTCGCTGAGTCATATTGCTGTGTTATAAAGGGCCTCTGTGTCTTCTGTTGGCATCCCACTGGGCTCAGACGTCAGTTCAACGACTAGTTTTGATTTACATTTGGTTGAGTTGTCAACTAATGTGAATTAAACCCAAAACAATCCCCATCATTGGATTTAGGTTCAAAGTTGGGTGAAAAAATTCTGAAATTCCCTTAAGTTGATGACTTTTTGCAAATCCAATCAGTTTCCCACATTGACTCAACGTCATCACACACATTTTTTTGTTGTTGTTATGAAGTGGAAACAATGTTGATTCAACCAGTTTTTGCCCAGTGGAATGACTCTTTACTTTTAGGCTGAAGTTCCTCTTACCTTGAGGTGGTACACATTGCCCTGTGCCCGCATCACCATCTCACTGGCAGGGATGGACTGGCCACAAGCGCTGCATGCTCCGCTGTGCCCGAACAGCCTGTGGATGAACAACCCGTGTCAGTCCACTGCAACCACTCACACCACAAACACTTCAACACATTAACCCTCGGACCAAGTCACACCTCATTTTCACATTGAAAGCAATGCTGTTGTTCAGCACCACACTTCTTATATCTGATTCTGAATCAGCTCACCCTTTGCCAATCCTAAATAGAAATATCTCGAGCAATACGTCCCAGACCAGTGGTTGAAGTCATGAATAAAGTCAAGCATAGGTCTAGATTCTAATACAGGGCTGTCAAACTCGTTCCATGGAAGGCCTAGTGTCTGTAGGTTTTTCCTGTTTTTCCTTTCAATTAAGACTTAGACAACCAGGTGAGGGGAGTTCCTTACTAATTAGCAGCTTTATTTCATCAATCAAGTACAAGGGAGGAGTGAAAACCCGCTGACACTCAGCCCTCAATGGAATGAGTTTGACACGTTTTCCAGCAGGACTGAAAGGGAGGGATGCAGCATTGAATAGTGTTGGTGGTGATGCTGAGACATGTGACTCAGGTCTTATGAGTGCTCAGCCGGCGGCCACAGATTCCATGTGGGGTTTGAGCTGCAGATGAAGTCCGTGGCAGGCTACTGGGAGAGCCAGGAAGTATGTTACAGCTGATACTGGTGAAGAACCCTGATGAAGGGCTTTTTCTCCACAAGTCACGGATTACCTTCTGTAGATGCTGGTGATGTCATTGTTTGGTGTAAAGTGTAAGACAAAGACTACGGTCCACTACATGCCTTTTGGTGAAGCAGACATTGCGTTGCTGATGTCGAACAGTTAGCCTCATTGTTAGAGCATGACCAGGTAAGTCCATTTTGTGAAACTTCCACACCACATTTGGTAGACTACCCAGAGCACATTAGCCCATCCCTCAGAGAGCCTAGTGTGTAGACAGTTCAACTGTTCAGTGTTAATAGAAAGCCTCTCAACCGCTCTCACCTTTATTACACCCCCTCCTTGTGACACCTACCAGACTGGTTTGGCTGCTATACCCCCCCCTCCCTCCGGTTCCCTATCAGTGTCCCAGCTCTGACTGCACACTGTAATGAATTTTTGATCTTAATCCAAACAGTAATTTAATAAGCGAGCGCCCGAGAGGAACCCTGTTCTCCCTAATTAAGGCTCCCTCTCTCTCCCCCCTCTCTCTCCCTCCCCTCTCTCGCTCCCCCCTCTCTGCCTGTATCGGACTCAGAGGCACAGCGCCACTCGGCAATGAGAGCCTTGCCCTTTTCCACTAACTGTATTATACATCTGATAAGCTTCGTACTGAGTCCCGTTCTGCATTAGAAATATCTGCGAGGATGGACCTTCAGAGTATATGGACACAAGGTGCTGCACTATGTTAGACCATCGTTTACATGGACACAAGGTGCTGCACTATGTTAGACCATCGTTTACATGGACACAAGGTGCTGCACTATGTTAGACCATCGTTAGGCAGCAGTGCATAAGTACCATATACCCCTTAAAAAATATGAATGGTGTCATTCCATATTGATGACTAATTAACAGAGCACTTTTTGGGGCAAAAACACCTTTATATTTTTCTTGTGCAATTCCAATTTATTCATGTTGGTTGCAAGCATTGTAATGAGGAGTTATTAGAGTCAAGGTGATTTTATGCAATACATAGCTAGTAGACCTACATTCAATTTGCAACCATACATCTTTCAGTAGATCACATTGTAGGGAAGTAGAAGTGTGCTATTTATTCTGGTGGGAGTGGCTTTAAATCCTCTGTATTCTTAGTGAGCTGATGTACAGTGCCCAGTGTCTCTGCTCTACCCAGCAGGCCTCCCTTCGTGCGGGCGTTCTTGGGCTGTGTGGGTTTCCAGACTGCGCCGGATCTGCCCCAGTGTTTGCCCTGGAGAGCACCAGTGCCTGAGAAGTGCCAACGCAGGCACACACACACAATCCCAGTCTGTGTTGGACCAGCCAGCCTCTCGCTCTCTCTCTCTCACACACACATAGTCCAGACTGGGCAAGACATTATTAAGGCGAACAGTGTAGGAGCAATGCTGTGGTGATGGAATTGGCTAATGTGCAGTCTTTTCCCGGTTTCCCCTCATCTTACGCAACTCCTTAGGTTTTGTCATTAAAATGCGCAAAAAGTAGTGAAAGACAGAGTTGGTCATGTCTTGAGAGGATAGAGTAGCTGTCAGAATCTCCTTGTTCCCCCAGACCCACACCCAACCCTGCTGTGAGCATATACCTCTTTCATAACAGCCTCCGGTCTCTGATATCCTGCCACACCCTACCTGACCGCATTCCCACCCAAACACCTGGTGCCTTTATGCGTGCATAGAACAAACAGAGAGAAAAGGACTTGACAAATTCCTCCACTTTTCCAACTGCTTTCAGAGCTGTCTGTGCTTGTCTGACCTAGCATTAACAGACTCATCAGGCGGGATCAGCTGTGGAAAGTGGATTTCCGTTGCACTTTCACTATAACTCCTTATTGAAGGAGAAGCTCACTAAAATTGTCTTTAGGTTGTAGGCTAACGATCTCTCAGCTGTTTTAGTTATCTTCAATGATTTTTCACCTGGGCTGTGTTGAATATTTAAAAAACTTTAATTTCACTTTGTCAACATAGCCCAGGTCCAAAATGGTTGATGTTACCTAAAACATTTGAGAGACCGCTAGCTTACAACCTATGGTAATTTCAGACTATATAACATAGGCAAATCATTTCCCCATGTACTTCCCCTTTCCCCACCCCTATGTCACCGTAGTATGGTAGTTTCCAATCAAATCTTTTTCCTCCATCTGCATGACCAATATGGAGGCAGACACTACACCTGTCTACAAGACGGTGAGAAGGAACCATTATCGTGCTGCATCCACCCCCACCCAGAGCCCTTTCTGATTTGAATGCTGCCTTCCCTGAAGCTCACCTGATGTAGTCGTTCTTGCAGAGGATCATGCCCCCTTTGCTGTAGCAGGTGGTGCCAATCTCGCCCAGCTGGGCGTGGCAGCAGGAGCACTTGAGGCAGCGCGTGTGCCAGTAGCGCTCCATGGAGAAGAGCAGGAAGCGGTCGGCGATGCGCCCACCACAGCCTGCGCATGACCTGCCTGCCGAGCCACCGCCACCCCCTGTCACCGACACGGCTGATGCCTCCACCCGGCTGTTCACCATGGTTGGCCTGAGAGAAGAAGGGGGTGAGAGATATAATGTCACCTTGAGTAAGGATGATAACAACAAGGGTGGGCGAATGGAAAAGTGTCTATTCAGCAGTACGAGAATGTTTGAGCTTAACATGGACAGATGGAATGATATTTCTGTTTTAAAGACATTAACAGTCCAGGAAATAACACCACTGACACATTTATTAACAGGCTTTATTTCAACTTAGGGTATTTGGTTGATGTTTACCACAGCTTCTACATTCTATTCCGGAAACCCACGGAACATTCAGGAAATCAAGCTTCCTCTCGGTCATCCCCGTTATCATGGATATCCTAAATACATCTGTGCCATACCGTACTTTACAGCCATCTGGAACGTACCATACTGTACACCCACCTGGAACGTACCATACTGTACACCCACCTGGAACGTACCATACTGTACACCCACCTGGAACGTACCATACTGTACACCCACCTGGAACGTACCATACTGTACAGCCATCTGGAACGTACCATACTGTACACCCACCTGGAACGTACCATACTGTACCCCCACTTGGAACGTACCGTACTGTACCCCCACCTGGAACGTACCATACTGTACCCCCACTTGGAACGTACCATACTGTACACCCACTTGGAACGTACCATACTGTACACCCACCTGGAACGTACCATACTGTACACACCAGGGGTAGGTAACTAGATTCAGCTGGAGGCCGATTTTTGTCAGAGCAGATTGTCGGGGGATAATTATAATAATTTGTACACTGTAAATGAACCACAACCAAGCCCAAAAAGAGATTGTATTTGAAAATAACATAATTTAATACCTTAATTAAATTGCGACACGATCACATACATCTTGCTGGTGATTTTAGTATTTTTTGGACAAAAACAAAAATCCCCCCAAAAAACAAATATTATGACTTTGAGGAGGGTCAAAGAAAATAAAAAATACTTGTGGGACGGTTTTGGCTGTGGTCAGAACTGTACTGTACATCTACCTGGAATGTCCCAACTGTACATCTACCTGGAATGTCCCAACTGTACATCTACCCGGAATGTCCCAACTGTACTGTACATCTACCTGGAATGTCCCAACTGTACATCTACCTGGAATGTCCCAACTGTACTGTACATCTACCTGGAATGTCCCAACTGTACATCTACCTGGAATGTCCCAACTGTACATCTACCTGGAATGTCCCAACCGTACTGTACATCCACCTAGAATGTCCCAACTGTACTGTACATCCACCTGGAACGTGGGTGATGAGGAGAGAGAAGCCCCACAGATAGGAAAGAGCGAGGCCTCGGATTCGCAAATGTGAGTTTTGGCACGGTAACCAATCGGTTGGCTCTGGGATTCGTTGGCAAAGAGAGCTTAGGCCTATTCATTTAAGGGATATGGCGGGGGGGGTACAGTTTCCTGAAAAATATGCGCCTCAGAGGCGACTGGCACCCTGGAAAGCAGCCGTCCCACGACAACCTACACACAAACCTCTTCTTACTAACCAAAGCCGCACTGTCTTTGAGCCGGCTGCAAATATAACCTCTCATTGCAACTTGATAATGTGTCCCAGAAGAGAGGTTTTTGATGTTGCAGAGTCCTGCTCATTGAATAATGTTGTTGGGTCTTCTGTGTTGTTGGGTTGCACTGGGTGAGTAGACTAGTCGACAGAGGTTTTTTGAGTGATTACAAAAACTGTTGTTAGGGTTACGGAGTTGACATTCCGGTATACCAGTATATAAACCTTCTTGTGGTGTAACGGAGATGACATATGGAGTCCCATATCCTTTGAGACACCAGACAACCAATGGTAATCTACATGATGTCTCCACATTCCAAGTGTGCCGTTATCGGTGCATTTCTACTGTATATCCAAACTTCCCACTTTTACGTTTCAAAACTGAACTGATTTCATGCACAGCTGGGGATAATATTGCTTTCAAATCACACTAACAAGAACCATACCAGCGTGCAACTCAGCAATGAGTCAGCCATTGCTTTTCACCGGCTTCATGATTCATAATTATGGCCAACAACACTAAATAATTGCAGCGACGGATTTCATTTTCCAAATTAACAACAGCGTCCTAATTTGTCCTCCAGTGCTTCTAATTTAAATGAGGGCATGTTTTGCTTTACGAGTGCCCTTCCCACAAGACATTTCAGTCCGCCGCTGGTCCACCACAGTTATGCACTCTCTGCTTCGGACACCTGGCTCCAATCAAGGAGAGCTGAGCTCCATAAGAGAGGCCCAGGGCGACGCTGGACTGACCCCAACAAAGTGCCTTCACATGGGGCACCAACCCTGCATCTCAGGACCCATACAGAGGAACACGACAAAGAGCTGAGGGACCAAACCCTGGCGGTAAAGCTTTTTCCACAGTGCTACTCTGCAGTATCTAGTTCAATAGATGCATGTGCTATGTTCACTACAGACTCTCTACATGTAGCTGCTGTAACCAACCCATCTATTGACATGTGGACAGGTGAGATATTTTTTATACATTCTTGACATAGGTCAGCACTTGACTTATCACAGGCCTATCAGTACGTGCACACACACATACACACACACACAGACACACACACACACAGACACACAATATCAATCCGATCGTGAATATCAGCACAAGACATTTCTCCGTTTGATTGATGACCGTTACGCTAAGCTGTTTCCACAAGCCCCTTTTAAAAAGGCCGCTGTCAATTTCTCCGTGGCTTTGAGAGTCCCTGAACCAGGCAAGGCTGTTGGAAGAAAGGGGGAAAGCTTATACTGTTGCCTTAAATCCAAGGTATTGTATGAAGGGGAAAGAGAGCTTGGCGTCTGCATGTGGGGGATTGCCTGCCATCTGGGACTCTATCACGTTATTTCCTCTAGCTGTTCTTCCACCGAGCTCAAGAGGCAACAGACAAGAGATGCCCTGGGGAGTTCAAAGGTCATCCACAGAGCTGCTCTGATTGGGGATGTCAATCGGGGGTCGCGGAGGGCCAAGTTGCCACAGGAAGGCAGTGTGACCCCTTCCTGGAAGGGGGCCATCCCGGAGCACATTTCAGCCTTTACCAGTCGGTTTCAAATGCCAGCTGGCAATGTGCTGTCTCAGAGTCAGGGTCAAAGACAACCCTGACAAACTGGAGACCAGAGGCAGCAACTTGAGAACATTTTTTTTCAAAAATACCTGGGGGCAACAATATTGTTTCCCAATTTACTCCTCGCAATGGGTCCCACAGCTGCATCATAGGATGTGGAATTGAAATCAAATTGAAATGAAAACACTTGGTGCCAGATTTGTTCAGGCAATGTGGGGCATCATAGTTGAGGGGATGGACTATCCCACCTAAGGAACAGTAAGGGAAACATTTAACAGTACTGTGCAGGGGGGCAGAACCTTCTGCAACTATCACAATGGCATATAGCTATAAACCATTATGCAATTAGAGCAATGAGGTCATTGTGTATGATGAATACACAGCTTGTCTAGTGAATTTACAGTTTGGAACACAAGACACCTTACATGGCCCATTTCTGCTTGCTGCTTTGCAGTCCGTTTCCTGTGTTCAGAGCCAGACGCCTCGGGCAGTGAATTACCAGCGTGAAATCAATTACTATACCCCGAAATACAAGAGCCTCCACCCTCGTGAAATAAAAAGAGGAATTCTGGTCAAATATAGGAACAGAGGCGCCAATGTGACCTCCATTTCTCTTCCTCTCTCTCATAGCTCTCATAGACATGCACTTGAGTAGGAGCTATACCCTGTTTTTCTCTTTTAAAAGAAGGACTGGATAGTGTCTATATGGTATGGAAACATTTCCTCTTGACTACAATATGTCAACAAGTCCTAAGCCTCAATGCTTTTTCTGGCCATCTGGCAATTTGCCTGTAGAACCAGTTAGTCTCCCTTGACTCCAAACAGATCATAACATGTACCGTGAAGCCACGGCAGACCAAGTACAACCCAAGTGGAGAAGAGGCTACCCTTAAATGAATGATTATTTCCCTGTTTGTTTGGCTTCCTACTGAAGTCTCAGAAGAACTGCTGCAGTGCAGCTATGTGAAAGTCTCAAATGGGTGCAGAAATGGGTGCAGAAATACTACTCGCTTTTTTTGCATTCCTCACCGTACCTGCGACAAGTTGCGGCAGCACAGCGAATGCAATCACACAGACACACACCTGCAGAAGCCTCAGCCGTAAGCGAAGACGAGCCAAAATAACCTCACAAAAAAAACCTCACTGATCTCATGAAAATGCAAATCCTACATTTAATCATCTTTCGCAGCACACGGCAAACTCTGAGACAATACCTGAGCCATGCCCTGGGGAATGTCATCAGCATCAGAGGGGGAGCCAGTGAAATTTCAATGCAGAGCAAGCCCCAACAATTACATTACCCTAAAAGGGACTTAGACAAGCTTATCCCCCCGCTGAACACAGTAGACACCCACCTATTTTGGAGGGCGCAAGGACTTAGTGTTCCTTCTTATCAACACCCTGCAGAACTTTGGTGAACGCCATATCTTCATAACGCTGATTTGTAACCAAAGCCTATCGCTAAAAACAAGCTAGGGCATTTCTCATATTGGCTTTCTAAATACAAAGAGAAAAGGGGGTTAGGAAAGTCTATGCAAGCCAGATAGATGAACGAGCGGCACACAATGAGGACAAAGTTTAGAGGGGGTGAAGGAAATAGTTATTTTTGTTGAGATGAGTTTTGGAGACCGCCCGAGTCTGTCCTTGACTAGGCTACTACTCCCGCTCCTTCCATTGATAAACTGGAGTCCTTGTTGAGCGATAAGAGTCTGTGGGCTCTGATTTGTAATCAGCTCGGTCTCCGCTGCTGCGTTTAATGATAAATGAATGATCAGGCAAAACAAAGGTTAGTGAGGAGGAGAGACAGCTGTGTTCCGCTCTAGTAATAGACTGATTGATGAAATAACCATTAAAAACAGAGGCTAATGAGGAGGAACACAATACCTTGGCTGTCTGAGGACAGACTGATGGATTGCATGTGGTTTCGGGTTGACAGAGCAAATAATGGTTCACTCGCCATTAACCAATTGCATTTGGCTCTTCTTTATTGAAATACTCACTTGTTGGTGATAAATACATTGTCAACTCCCAGTCATTTAGTCTTCTTGTATTGTTATGCTTCTTTTGGATAGGAACCTACATAGATAGCATAGACCTAATAGGCTGCATTTACACAGGCATCCCAATTCAGATTTATTGCCCAATTATAAGCAAAAGAGCTGATCTGATTTGTCTAAAAGACCAATTAGCGGGGGAAAAGTCCGAATTGGGCTGCCTGTGTAAATGCAGGCTTATAACCTTGTTTTTTTTCAACATATGGTGAATACTAAACTGTGTTTTTATAAGACCACTGGGTATTTTTAGGCTTGGGCATAGTTTCTTTATCTTGTTGATGTGCATCAACAAGTCCCATATCTCACCAAAGTGGCTCGGATCAAATTTCACATTACACCAGTCACTTTGTAGAGAAGTATTGCTCCCTGTGCCTTTGGTAAACCTACACTAATTAAAACCTGTCAAAGCCCAACGCCCATCCCCCCCAGTTTAAATTAACAAATAACCCCGCTCACACAAGCAAGGGGAAGTCGTTTGTAATTAAAATAAATAAGCCTGACTGCACCATTAACAGCCACTATAAATAGTACAAATAGTACAGTGAGCAATGGTCAGGCCCGCTTGGCACCAAGGCAGATTAGCAATATATCCTTCTCTTTTAATAATGCGCTCAGGGGCCATAACTACACGCATCGCTGTTTCATTAAAACGGGTCTCTTTTAATTAACACTACGGCCGGCGCACAACTCCCCATTGTACCAGGGCTGCCTTGATGCAGAGATGCAGTCAAGATACCGGAGAAGACACCCCCCCCAACAACAAAAGCATGGACGAACGGTTAAGAAATGTGTGCTATGATAAGGGGTAAAAGTAAGTCATGTTCACCACTGGATAGTCAGAGGGAAATGTTGAATCACGGACGAATAGCTTGCGCTTAATAATTGTTCGAACATGACAGACAGAAAAGGGGACCAACATTTTCTGCCAATAATACCCTACCGTTCATTACTGTGTAATAACACATCTACTAGGCTGAAACTTTAAACGATATAGGACTATTGTTAACAAATGTGTGGAAAAATGTGACGCGCTGCGGTGCTCACCTTGCCGTCGTGGTAGTTTAGGTGAAGTAACCGCGAGGAAATGATCACGATGGTGGTGCGCGCTACCACGAGACGTGCGCAACTTCAACCAAGTCGTGGACTGATGCTTGCAATGGTAAATTGTTGCCGTTCTCAAGATGTAACAACTTCAAACGGTTGTTATATATTCCGATTGGAAAGCTTGCAAACTAGTCCAGAAGTAGTCTAGGCTAAATCTTCCTCTTCTTGTTTCCTTATTTTATACTGCGTTGGTCGACTTCATGGATTTCCTATAGACATCTGAAACAGTAAACTTGGTGATGAAGTAATTCTCTCATATCAGATAGTCACAGCTCGGCTAAAGGAATTTGGTTCTTAGTTCTTGTTCATGGACATACAGCGCTACTATTTGTGAGAGGAAAGGCGGCTACTCCAGTTCAAAGCCAAGAGGGAATACACATTTAAATCACTCCTCCTATGACGCGTCGAGGTTCAGCCCCCGCAGCCATTGAACAGCAAGGGGGGTGTGGCATTTGACATAATGATGGATGTCTGTTTAAGGAACTTTTGCCTATTTGTGGCTGTTTTAAATAGGCCATAATCACCACCGCTGAACAATGTTGAAAAAGCAATTCATTAATCCTTAACCCAGCCCCCAACCTCCCTAAGGCAGAAGACGTCCTGTTCCAATTTCTTTTAGGACTGCTCTGACTCAGGCATAACTGGACAGTGACCCTTTCTTAACTAATGAAACGCCTTATACTGTACTAGCCTAGCCTGTATGCCTACAGTTACAATTAATACATTCACATTTTGGCCATTAGCAGACGGTCTTATCCTAAAGCAATGTTTTACTTACGGTATGTTTATTTGCGGTAGCTATAGCAATGAATTGAATAGAATATCACATTTAGTAGCTTATTATATCTATATTATTAATTTACCAGTGCAGAAACCACAAGTATTTATATATATATATATATATATATATATATATATATATATATATATATATATACACGTGTGTGTCTATAAATATTATTATTATTTGATTGATCATTTTTTGTTTGACACGGATGAACAATCCAATAATAATGAGGACAATTGACTTTGTTTCCCATGCCTACAGAGAACTGCTTCGATTGAAGTGAGAGTGAGGTAGTGAGAAAATGAAATGCACCGGGAGGTGAGTGCCAGTGGTGCTAAACGCTGGGCAGCTCACTCAACATCAGGAACAACATCTGGCCGAGAGAAAGAGACAATTACCTTTGTGTGGTAAACTCTAGTTTCACTCGACAATCAAAACAGCAGCATCATTTAACAATTACAGCATGGAGTGATCTCTTTGAATTGCACCCCCCATTATTGGTTAGTGAGATGAATTTTGGCATAACACGTGCGTGCTGCACATGTAGTGCTCTGAACTTTGGCGCAGGACATGTAGTGATGTGTGCATGTAGTGACATGTAGGCATGGTCAGCCTACATGTCACTACAATTTGGTTGTGCATCAGCAGTGTTTCTTAAGTTATGTCAGTCAATGACAATCACTCAATGACATTTTTTAGGTTGGTAAGTTAGTCTAGCCAGCTGTCTAAACGTGCAGTAATCATGGCCACATTACCATCCAAGCATAAAGGGCACGTACCCAGGGGGCCCTGACCTCTAGGGGGCCCTGACCTCTAGGGGGCCCTGCCCTCCAGGGGGCACTGACCTCCAGGGGGCCCTGCCCTCCAGGGGGCCCTGACCTCCAGGGGGCCCAGACCCCCATCATTTTGTTAGCCACTCTCACTCAGATATCATTTTAACATGGCATGAGTCATGGAAAAATGTGTAGAATCAGGATATTAGCTTTAAAACTGCTAAAAAATCTCTAGCTTTTTGGGCCCCCAAAAGGTTAGAGCCGGCTCTGCTTGTAGGACCTCATTGCTAAGAACAATGTGGGATTCAACTGGAACGAATAGCGGGTCCTGTGTGGACCCCTGTCAGCGCCTTTAATTATGTGGTTATTTATATCCCTGCTCCTTCTCCTGGCCCAACTAAAGCCCGTGCCACAGCCATACATCACAACACCTGCAGAGGCACATAATAACTACAGCAAATGTTTACTTTCTGTGAGAGTCCAGCTTGGGGACCACGTGTCCGAATGGTTATTTGGTTATGTGTTATTTTTATAGGCTTATTAACCACATTTGCGAATGCGTCCAATTCTCAATATGCCTTTTGTCAATTTAAACATAGCGGTGTGCAATTATACACAGACTTTCAATTGACCAAGGGCCTAAACAGCTATTTTTTTATTTTTTTATTTCACCTTTATTTAACCAGGTAGGCAAGTTGAGAACAAGTTCTCATTTACAATTGTGACCTGGCCAAGATAAAGCAAAGCAGTTCGACACATACAACAACACAGAGTTACACATGGAGTAAAGCAAACATACAGTCAATAATACAGTAGAAAAATAAGTCTATATACAATGTGAGCAAATGAGGTGAGAAAAGGGCAAAGGGCAAAGGCAAAAAACAAAACAAAAAGGCCATGGTGGCGAAGTAAATACAATATAGCAAGTAAGACACTGGAATGGTAGATTTGTAGTGGAAGAATGTGCAAGGGAGAGCAAAATAAATAAATGAATAAATACAGTAGGGGGAGAGGTAGTTGTTTGGGCTAAATTATAGATGGGCTATGTACAGGTGCAGTAATCTGTGAGCTGCTTTGACAGCTGGTGCTTAAAGCTAGTAAGGGAGACAAGTGTTTCCAGTTTCAGAGATTTTGTAGTTTGTTCCAGTCATTGGCAGCAGAGAACTAGAAGGAGAGGCGGCCAAAGGAAGAATTGGTTTTGGGGGTGACCAGAGAGATATGCCTGCTGGAGCGCGTGCTACAGGTGGGTGCTATGTTGGTTGTCCCTTGATCAAATATGCTGTACCTTATGATGACTATGACACACTGTACACTCACTTGGCTATGGATTAGTTATTATTGTTGTGTTTAAAATGATTTCCCCTCAATTGATCATTTTGTTTTATTGTGCTGATAATACCTCTGTGGACATTTTTTATGGTGACTCTGGAGGAAGAGCAAAGTTATTAACATGTTCATTTCATAGCTTAATCCAAACATATTTCTTCACACCAATTACCAGTTCATAAACTAACTCAGGTTTAGCTCTATCGAGAGTCAGTCATTTGTATTGGGCGACACCTTGTGGATATATTGAATTCAAAGAGGTTTTATTGGCATGGGAAACATATTTACGTTGCCAAAGCAAGGCATAGAGATCTCACAAGTGCTCCTCCTAATTCAGCAATCCAATGACAAGATATAACATGTCAAATATTATACTAGCTCAATCACACAATCGAACACGTCCACAGTAAACATGTTGTCCCTCGTGAATTATGTAGCGCTCCTCCTTGTCAACTAGTGAAGATTTTTCCAACGTATGTTGTGTGGAGTTATGAGAGAGAGAGAAAAATGAATAAAGTTTTTGCACTCCTCATAAGCAGTAGTCCTCCATAGGAATGGGGAATTTTACGGTATTTTAATGTAATGTTTTGAGGACAATATTGCATCCATTTAAGTAGTTATTTGTTGTAATGGGAACAGGAACATAAGTACTCCCTGAAATATTCAAAAATGTTTGTATGTTTGTGTGTGTATATCGGGGACTTGCTTCCATTCAGCCACAAGAGCATTAGTGAGGCCGGGCACTGATGTTGGGCGATTAGGCCTGGCTCGTAGTCTGCGTTCCAATTCATCCCAAAGGCGTCCGATGGGGTTGAGGTCAGGGCTCTGTGTAGGACAGTCAAGTTGTTCAACACCGATCTTGACAAACCATTTCTGTATGGACCTTGCTTCGTGCACGGGGGAATTGTCATACTGAAACAGGAAAGGGTCTTCCCCAAACTGTTGCCACAAAGTTGGAAGCACAGAATCCTCAATCATGTCATTGTATGGTAGCATTAACATTTCCTTTCACTGGAACAAGGGGCATAGACCGAACCATGAAAAACAGCCCCAGACCATTATTCCTCCTCCACCAAAGTTTGCAGTTGGCACTATGCATTCGGGCAGGTAGTGTTCTCCTGGCATCCGCCAAACCTAGATTCGTCCGTCGGACAGTCAGATGGTGAAGTGTGATTCATCACTCCAGAGAACGTGTTTCCACTGATCCAGAGTCCAATGTCGGTGAGCTTTACACCACTCCAGCCGACACTTGGCATGGTGATCTTAGGGTTGTGTGTGGCTGCTGGGCCATGGAAACACATTTCATGAAGCTCTTGATGAACACTTCTTGTGGTATATATATATATATATATACATGTATATACAGTTATTAGACTAATTGTTTTCCTCAGGATTCATTTTATTGTTAAACAAACACAATGCTCTCAGTCAATCCAAAATGTTATTGAACCTCAAGCCTGAATGTTTAACAAAATAAAAGTGAGTTTAGTCTTTCTCAGGAGAATATATAAGTGTACATAAGTATTAGGCAACTATTAGTGTGCAGAATTATTAGGCAACTAAATGTAAAAATAAAAAATAAAGAAATTCTCCCAACTCACTTGTTTATTCTACATTTTTGTTGAGTAAGTGTAACCAATAAGTAACACAAAATGACAATTAAATAACATATTTGGCCTTTCAAAAATATTCAGGGACCATTATAGCCACCCTTCTTTTCAATAACTGACATGAGCCTTCCATCCATGGAGTCTGTTTCTTGATCTGTTCAACCACAGCCTCCAAAATATTGTTCAAAGAGGTGTATTGTCTTCCCTCTCTGTAAATATCACATATGAGAAGGGCCCACAAGTTATTAATAGGATTTAAGTCAGGTGAGGAAGGGGGCCAGGTCATTATTTGGGAATATTTGAGGCCCTTGCTGGCTAGCCAAGCAGTGGAGTACTTGGATGCATGTGATGGAGCATTGTCCTGCATAAAGATCATGGCCTTCCTGAATGCTGAGGACTTCTTCCTGTACCACTGCTTGAAGAAAGTATATTCCAGAACCTAGCAGTAGGTTTGGGAGTTGAGTTTCAGTCCATCGTCAACCTGAAAAGGTCCAACTACCTCATCCTTAATGATAGCAGCCCATATGAGTACCCCACCTCCACCTTGCTGGCTCCTGACTCAAAGTGGTGCCCTGTGTCCATTACTGATCCAACCACGGGCCCATCCATCTTTATTTATTTATTTTATTTTACCTTTATTTAACCATGTAGGCAAGTTGAGAACAAGTTCTCATTTACAATTGTGACCTGGCCAAGATAAAGCAAAGCAGTTCGACAGATACAACGACACAGAGTTACACATGGAGTAAAACAAACATACAGTCAATAATACAGTATAAACAAGTCTATATACAATGTGAGCAAATGAGGTGAGAAGGGAGGTAAAGGAAAAAAAGGCCATGGTGGCAAAGTAAATACAATATAGCAAGTAAAACACTGGAATGGTAGTTTTGCAATCGAAGAATGTGCAAAGTAGAAATAAAAATAATGGGGTGCAAAGGAGCTAAATAAATTAATTAAATACAGTTGGGAAAGAGGTAGTTGTTTGGGCTAAATTATAGGTGGGCTATTTACAGGTGCAGTAATCTGTGAGCTGCTCTGACAGTTGGTGCTTAAAGCTAGTGAGGGAGATAAGTGTTTCCAGTTTCAGAGATTTTTGTAGTTCGTTCCAGTCATTGGCAGCAGAGAACTGGAAGGAGAGGCGGCCAAAGAAAGAATTGGTTTTGGGGGTGACTAGAGAGATATACCTGCTGGAGCGTGTGCTACAGGTGGGAGATGCTATGGTGACCAGCGAGCTGAGATAAGGGGGACTTTACCTAGCAGGGTCTTGTAGATGACATGGAGCCAGTGGGTTTGGCGACGAGTATGAAGCGAGGGCCAGCCAACGAGGGCGTACAGGTCGCAATGGTGGGTAGTATATGGGGCTTTGGTGACAAAACGGTTTGCACTGTGATAGACTGCATCCAATTTGTTGAGTAGGGTATTGGAGGCTATTTTGTAAATGACATCGCCAAAGTCGAGGATTGGTAGGATGGTCAGTTTTACAAGGGTATGTTTGGCAGCATGAGTGAAGGATGCTTTGTTGCGAAATAGGAAGCCAATTCTAGATTTAACTTTGGATTGGAGATGTTTGATATGGGTCTGGAAGGAGAGTTTACAGTCTAACCAGACACCTAAGTATTTGTAGTTGTCCACGTATTCTAAGTCAGAGCCGTCCAGAGTAGTGATGTTGGACAGGCGGGTAGGTGCAGGTAGCAATCGGTTGAAGAGCATGCATTTAGTTTTACTTGTATTTAAGAGCAATTGGAGGCCATGGAAGGAGAGTTGTATGGCATTGAAGCTTGCCTGGAGGGTTGTTAACACAGTGTCCAAAGAAGGGCCGGAAGTATACAGAATGGTGTCGTCTGCGTAGAGGTGGATCAGAGACTCACCAGCAGCAAGAGCGACCTCATTGATGTATACAGAGAAGAGAGTCGGTCCAAGAATTGAACCCTGTGGCACCCCCATAGAGACTGCCAGTGGTCCGGACAGCAGACCCTCCGATTTGACACACTGAACTCTATCAGAGAAGTAGTTGGTGAACCAGGCGAGGCAATCATTTGAGAAACCAAGGCTGTCGAGTCTGCCGATGAGGATGTGGTGATTGACAGAGTCGAAAGCCTTGGCCAGATCAATGAATACGGCTGCACAGTAATGTTTCTTATCGATGGCGGTTAAGATATCGTTTAGGACCTTGAGCGTGGCTGAGGTGCACCCATGACCAGCTCTGAAACCAGATTGCATAGCAGAGAAGGTATGGTGAGATTCGAAATGGTCGGTAATCTGTTTGTTGACTTGGCTTTCGAAGACCTTAGAAAGGCATGGTAGGATAGATATAGGTCTGTAGCAGTTTGGGTCAAGAGTGTCCCCCCCTTTGAAGAGGGGGATGACCGCAGCTGCTTTCCAATCTTTGGGAATCTCAGACGACACGAAAGAGAGGTTGAACAGGCTAGTAATAGGGGTGGCAACAATTTCGGCAGATAATTTTAGAAAGAAAGGGTCCAGATTGTCTAGCCCAACTGATTTGTAGGGGTCCAGATTTTGCAGCTCTTTCAGAACATCAGCTGAATGGATTTGGGAGAAGGAGAAATGGGGAAGGCTTGGGCGAGTTACTGACGGGGGTGGAGTGCTGTTGACCGGGGTAGGTCTAGCCAGGTGGAAAGCATGGCCAGCCGTAGAAAAATGCTTATTGAAATTCTCAATTATGGTGGATTTATCAGTGGTGACAGTGTTTCCTATCTTCAGTGCAGTGGGCAGCTGGGAGGAGGTGTTCTTATTCTCCATGGACTTTACAGTGTCCCAGAACTTTTTAGAGTTAGTGTTGCAGGAAGCAAATATTCTGCTTGAAAAAGCTAGCCTTGGCTTTTCTAACTGCCTGTGTATAATGGTTTCTAGCTTCCCTGAACAGCTGCATATCACGGGGGCTGTTCGATGCTAATGCAGAACGCCATAGGATGTTTTTGTGTTGGTTAAGGGCAGTCAGGTCTGGGGAGAACCAAGGGCTATATCTGTTCCTGGTTCTAAATTTCTTGAATGGGGCATGTTTATTTAAGATGGTTAGGAAGGCATTTAAAAAAAATATCCAGGCATCTTCTACTGACGGGATGAGATCAATATCCTTCCAGGATACCCCGGCCAGGTCGATTAGAAAGGCCTGCTCGCTGAAGTGTTTCAGGGAGCGTTTTACAGTGATGATTGGAGGTCGTTTGACCGCTGACCCATTACGGATGCAGGCAATGAGGCAGTGATCGCTGAGATCTTGGTTGAAGACAGCAGAGGTGTATTTAGAGGGGAAGTTGGTTAGGATGATATCTATGAGGGTGCCCGTGTTTAAGGCTTTGGGGAGGTACCTGGTAGGTTCATTGATAATTTGTGTGAGATTGAGGGCATCAAGTTTAGATTGTAGGATGGCTGGGGTGTTAAGCATGTTCCAGTTTAGGTCGCCTAACAGCACGAGCTCTGAAGATAGATGGGGGGCAATCAGTTCACATATGGTGTCCAGAGCACAGCTGGGGGCAGAGGGTGGTCTATAGCAGGCGGCAACAGTGAGAGACTTGTTTTTAGAGAGGTGGATTTTTAAAAGTAGAAGTTCAAATTGTTTGGGTACAGACCTGGAGAGTAGGACAGAACTCTGCAGGCTGTCTTTACAGTAGATTGCAACACCGCCCCCTTTGGCAGTTCTATCTTGTCTGAAAATGTTGTAGTTTGGAATTAAAATTTCTGAATTTTTGGTGGTCTTCCTAAGCCAGGATTCAGACACAGCTAGAACATCCGGGTTGGCAGAGTGTGCTAAAGCAGTGAATAGAACAAACTTAGGGAGGAGGCTTCTAATGTTAACATGCATGAAACCAAGGCTATTACGGTTACAGAAGTCGTCAAAAGAGAGCGCCTGGGGAATAGGAGTGGAGCTAGGCACTGCAGGGCCTGGATTCACCTCTACATCGCCAGAGGAACATAGGAGGAGTAGAATAAGGGTGCGGCTAAAAGCAATAAGAATTGGTCGTCTAGAACGTCTGGAACAGAGAGTAAAAGGAGGTTTCTGGGGGCGATAAAATAGCATCAAGGTATAATGTACAGACAAAGGTATGGTAGGATGTGAATACAGTGGAGGTAAACCTAGGTATTGAGTGATGAAGAGAGAGATATTGTCTCTAGAAACATCATTGAAACCAGGAGATGTCATTGCATGTGTGGGTGGTGGAACTAATAGGTTGGATAAGGTATAGTGAGCAGGACTAGAGGCTCTACAGTGAAATAAGCCAATAAACACTAACCAGAACAGCAATGGACAAGACGTATTGACATTAAGGAGAGGCATGCTTAGTCGAGTGATCAAAAGGGTACAGTGAGTGGAGAGGTTGGTTGGGGGTCACGGCGATTTAGACAGCTAGCCAGGCCATCGGTAGCAAGCTAGCATAGGATGGAGGTCTGTTGTTAGCCACCTCTTGCGTTCCGTCAGTAGATTAGTGGGGTTCCGTGTGGTAGAGGGGATTAATCCAAATCACACAACAACAACAAAAATAAAAACAATAGATATAGTTATAGAGGCCCAAGAAGAAAACATAATAATAATAAAAATAACTAAATTGTCCGATTGTCTGTTCAGATAGCAGCCGGTAAGACAGCTAACGGTTAGCAGGCCGCAGATGGGCGTTCAGGTAACGTCACGACGGAGGAGCCAGCTGGATCTCCTTCGGGTAGATAACGTCGGCAGTCCAGTTGTGAAGGCCCGGTGGGGCTCCGCGTAGGCAGTAGAACGGGTCCGGATAGGTGACTGCAGCCCAGGAGTGATTGATGGAACTCAGGAGTGATTGATGGAGCTGGCTAGCTCCGGAATAATTGATGTTTGCTCCGGAATCGACGAAAGCCGATAGTCACACGGATAGCAGCTAGCTAGCTGTGAGATCCGGGTATGAATGTCCAGAGAGCAGTTGAAATCCAGGGACATGGAGAGAAAAATTGGTCCGGTATGTTCCGTTCCGAGCCGCGCTGCGCCGTACAAAACTGGCGATAGATTTTCGAGCTAAAGGATAGCTGATGACCACAAACCGTGGTTAGCTGAATACTAACGATTTGCCAGTAAAGAAGCTAACTAGCTTCTGAACTAGCTTCTGATTAGCCTCTGGATTAGCTTCTGGGCTAGCTTCTGGCTAGCTCCTGGCTAGCTTCTGGCTAGTTTCAGGCTAGCTTTTTGGAGTTTCTGGCTAGCTTCTTGGAGGATTACAGATTTGAGGTAAGTAATACTTTTTTATAAATATAAATTGGTGAGGCGGGTTGCAGGAGAGTGTTTTGAAGATGAGTTGATGGAAAATAAAAATAAAATGTATGTGAAAAAAGTTGTAAATATATATATATACAGGACACGACAAGACGAGGACAAAAGACATCTGAACTGCTATGCCATCTGCTATGCCATCTGGTCCATCAAGAGTCACTCTCATTTCATCTGTCCATAAAATCTTTGGAAAATCTGTCTTCAGGTATTTCTTTGCCCAATCTTGATGCTTCAACTTGTGAATCTTATTCAGTGGTGGTGGTGGGGTTTCAGCCTTCTTGACCTTGGCCATGTCTCTGAGCACTTGACACCTTGTACTTCTGGACTCTCCAGGTAGGTAGCAGTTCTGGAATATGGTGCCACTGGAGGATAATGGGTTCCAGGTAGCTTGATGTTTAATTCTTCTCAGTTCTGGAATATGGTGCCACTGGAGGATAATGGGTTCCTGGTAGCTTGATGTTTAATTCTTCTCAGTTCTGGAATATGGTCCCACTGCAGGATAATGGGTTCCAGGTAGCTTGATGTTTAATTCTTCTCAGTTCTGGAATATGGTGCCACTGGAGGATAATGGGTTCCTGGTAGCTTGATGTTTAATTCTTCTCAGTTCTGGAATATGGTGCCACTGGAGGATAATGGGTTCCAGGTAGCTTGACATTTAATCATTCTCAAGTCTTTTGCAGTTCATTCGTACCTTTTCTTCTCCATGTGTTTTTTGTGCCCCAGTTGACTATTTGCAACAAAATGTTTGATTGTGGTCACGCCTCAATACTTTAGCTATTTCAAGAGGGTTTCATCTGGCAAAACACCCGTCTCAATGTCAAAAGTGAAGATGCGACTCCAGGATGCTGACCTTCTAGGCAGAGTTCCTCTGTTCAGTGTCTGTGTTCTTTTGCCCATCTTAATCTTTTCTTTTTATTGGCCAGTCTGAGATATGGCTTTTTCTTTGCAACTCTGCCTAGAAGGCCAGCATCCCGGAGTCGCCTCTTTATTGTTGGCATTAAGACTGGTGTTTTCCGGGTACTATTTAATTTTAATTTAGCTGCCAGTTGAGGACTAGACACTCTAATGTACTTGTCCTCTTACTCAATTGTGCACCGGGGCTTCCCACTCCACTTTCTATTCTGGTTAGAGCCAGTTTGTCCTGTGCTTTGAAAGGAGAGGTACACAGCGTTGTACGAGAGCTTCAGTTTCTTGGCAATTTATCACATGGAATAGCCTTCATTTCTCAGAACAAGAATAGACTGATGAGTTTCAGAAGAAAGGTCTTTGTTTCTGGCCATTTTGAGCCTGTAATTGAACCCACAAATGCTGATGCTCCAGATACTCAACTAGTCTAAAGAAGGTTCTAAAGAAGTTTTTATTGCTTCTTTAATCAGAAGAACAGTTTTCAGCTGTGCTAACATAATTGCAAAAGGGTTTTCTAGTGATCAATTAGCCTTTTAAAATGATAAACTTGGATTAGCTAACACAATGTGCCATTGGAACACAGTGGTGATGGTTGCTGATAATGGGCCTCTGTACGCCTATGTAGATATTCCATAAAAAAATCTGCCGTTTCCAGTTACAATAGTCATTTACAACAATAACAATGTCTACACTGTATTTCTGATCAATTTGATGTTATTTTAATGGACAATTTTTTAAATTTTCTTTCAAAAACAAGGACATTTCTAAATACCCAAAACTTTTGAACGGTAGTGTATATACTGTACCATCTATTGCACCATTCCTATGCCGTTCGTCCATATATTTATATGTACATATTCTTATTCCTCGATTTAGATTTGTGTGTATTAGGTAGTTGTTGGGGAATTGTTAGATTACTTGTTAGATATTACTGCAATTAGAAGCACAAGCATTTCACTACACTTGCATTAACATCTGCTAATTATGTGTATGTGACCAATAAAATTTGATTTGTATGTTCCTGAGTGGCCTAGTTAGAGTTTTGACTTAAATCGTCTTGAAAATCTATGGCAAGACTTGCAAATGACTGTCTAGCATTGATTAACATCCAACTTCACAGAGCTTGAAAAATATTGTACTATCCAGGTTTCGCAAAGCTCTTAGAGACTTACCCAAAAAGACTCACAGTTGTAATCATTGCCAAAGGTGATTTTAACATGTATTGTCTCAGGGGGTTGAGTACTTATCAAATCAGGGGGTTGAGTACTTATCAAATCAGGGGGTTGAGTACTTATCAAATTAAAATATATTAGTGTTTTATTTTCTTTCTTTTTTAGAAATGTTCTTCCACTTTGATAATAGAGTATTTTATGTAGATTGTTGATAAATAATGACAATTCAATTTATTTCAATCCCACTTTGTAACATTAAAGTGTGGAAAAAGTCAAGGGGTGTGAATACTTTCTGAAGGCACTGTTTGCTTCTTCAAAGTTTGGAATTTCAGTTGTTTACTATAGCACCCCCCTTTGGCCAATCAGTGCATTTTTTTTCATTTTGGAAATGCGGGATCTCTATGGCAAGTTGCACCATTTACCCAAGTTTAGTCAAAATCAGGCCAATACTGTCGAGATATTGCATGTGACGAACGTACAGACACAGCTCCACAGTCCCCTCATCGATTTCATCGTGGGGGACAACTAACACCTCCAATAATTAAACTGAAATGCAAATCCATTATCATTTGCATTCATCCAAAAATAAAATGTCAAAGCAGGTTCAATGGTGTGTCAGAGAATCAAATAACATTTTAAATGTTTCTTCTTTCCAAAGTATAATAAACAGATGTTTAAGTGTGTAGAAACAATAATCGAACGCACAGGCATGTTATTAGGCTCTTAAGTCATCTTATTGTCATTTCCTGATTGGTTTACTTTCCACACCACTCCATGCACATGCAAGTATCTCCCGCTGGCTCTGGGCTTCTGCATCCATTCCATCATTAACATGTATATTACCTGCTCAGGGGTTATACCGTGGTCACCATGATGGACCCCTCTGAAACTCCCTTTCTCCCGTGTGGCATTGGGGTTGGTTTCAAAGAGGAAGACAGCAGTTTGTGATTGTATTCAAATCCCCTCCTGCATACAAAGGCTTCAAACATGCCCTCACCCTTTCCCTCAAAGCCCCAAGGGGGATCACAACCAATCCTTCTTTGATAGTACACAAGAGTCCCCACCCCTCTCACTGACTGTCAGGAGGATGGAGGGGTGGGAGGAGGAGGGGTCCCCCCTTATTCTGATCTTTGAGCCTCTTGAAGTTGATACCATTCCTGAGTAAGAGGGGCAGCAGGGTAGCCTAGTGGTTAGAGTGTTGGACTAGTTACTGAAAGGTTGCAAGTTCAAATCCCCGAGCTGACAAGGTACAAATCTGTTGTTCTGCCCCTGAACAGGCAGTTAATCCACTCTTCCTAGGCCATCATTGAAAATCAGAATTTGTTCTTAACTCACTTGCCTAGTTAAATAAAGGTAAAATTAATTTAAAAAACTGCAAAATGTAAATGTAGAGGGTGTGACCTGTGCCAAGAAACCAAAAAAAGAGGAACAACTTGTGTCTGGTGTGCAGGGAGCCCATCCAGGCTTTGGTGCTCACATATCTCAGCAAGAGCGCTAGGTTTGAGAGCATTTTTTTACTCTACATGGTTAAAGTTGTGGGAAATGGATGCAATTGTTGCAATAATTTGTAAGTGGGCAACATAAACTAATATGTGAATCCTGCACCGAGTCGCTCTGCCTTAGCATGGTAGCTAAATTGGTTAGCTTAGCTAGAAACTATATTACCCTAAATACTAATGTGTATTTCACACTATGTTGAGGTAAGAATCGGAGTATAATGCTTGTATGGATGTCAACACCAACACATGTTCATGTCATTGTCACCAATCAACTGCATAACAGTTTAAAAAAACTTTGACTTCAGACTACCACCACCGATTTCTGTATGCTAGCTATGCTAACCATCATATACAAACGGGAGTTAACAGTTAGCAGTCACTTCTTCTAAACCTGAAAAGGGACAACTTCCAAATGTAATGCAGCAAAAACGGCCCAATATATCCAAAGTAACTACATTGTGGGCCTGTTACAATACATAAATCATGGCGGATTTGACAAATATCCACTTTGTTAGACCAGATTTGTTGAATGTGCGCCAATCTGTTACTGGATCTATAGCTAGGAATGAATAGGGTAGGGCTCGAGATGCGACTGACATTTTGCGAGTGGGGAGAGAGCGAGAAAGGATGGGGGAGGAGGCTTGGAGCGCTGGGCATCTTGCGATTATGACATGTATTATCTGAATTCTTCTTCTCGAATAAATTTTTTTCTCTCTCCCTAATTTCTGAATCCCATTTGTAACGTCAATAGGCTACTAGACTGCATTTCTGTGGGCCTGGGGCAGGTTGCCTACACACACACTGACTGGCAAAGATTTTCAGCTGGCAGGCAGGCATACAGTGGAAGTTTCTGAGTGACAGAGTGAGGGCTTTGCATAGGTGCTTTGTTTAGCATTTTTTTGTGGGGATGGGAAAAAAATACCTGGAAGGTATAAGAACGTTATTAACCTGTTCATATAAAATAATGGTTCTGTTCTGGAACTGTATAGACATAGCCGTGGGAAGTAGGGGTGCTGAGAGTGCTGCATACCCCCTGATAAAACAAAACTGATAATTCCCAAAAATGTGTGAATTTTATCAGAAGGCCAGCATCCCGGAGTCGCCTCTTCACTGTTGAAGTTGAGACTGGTGTTTTCCTGGTACTATTTAATGAAGCTGCCAGTTGAGGACTTGTGAGGCGTCTGTTTCTCAAACTAGACACTCTAATGTACTTGTCCTCTTGCTCAGTTGTGCACCGGGGCCTCCCACTCCTCTTTCTATTCTGGTTTGTGAAGGCGTTGTACCAGATCTTCAGTTTCTTGGCAATTTCTCACATTTCTCAAAACAAGAATAGACTGACGAGTTTCAGAAGAAAATTCTTTGTTTATGGCCGTTTTGAGCCTCTAATCAAACCCAGAAATGCTGATTTAAAAAAAATGTATTGAACTAGGTACAGTGCCTTGCGAAAGTATTCGGCCCCTTTGAACTTTGCGACCTTTTGCCACATTTCAGGCTTCAAACATAAAGATATAAAACTGTATTTTTTTGTGAAGAATCAACAACAAGTGGGACACAATCATGAAGTGGAACGACATTTATTGGATATTTCAAACTTTTTTAACAAATCAAAAACTGAAAAATTGGGCGTGCAAAATTATTCAGCCCCCTTAAGTTAATACTTTGTAGCGCCACCTTTTGCTGCGATTACAGCTGTAAGTCGCTTGGGGTATGTCACTATCAGTTTTGCACATCGAGAGACTGAAATTTTTTCCCATTCCTCCTTGCAAAACAGCTCGAGCTCAGTGAGGTTGGATGGAGAGCATTTGTGAACAGCAGTTTTCAGTTCTTTCCACAGATTCTCGATTGGATTCAGGTCTGGACTTTGACTTGGCCATTCTAACACCTGGATATGTTTATTTTTGAACCATTCCATTGTAGATTTTGCTTTATGTTTTGGATCATTGTCTTGTTGGAAGACAAATCTCTGTCCCAGTCTCAGGTCTTTTGCAGACTCCATCAGGTTTTCTTCCAGAATGGTCCTGTATTTGGCTCCATCCATCTTCCCATCAATTTTAACCATCTTCCCTGTCCCTGCTGAAGAAAAGCAGGCCCAACATAATGTTTTGGATTGTTGCCAAAAAGTTCAATTTTGGTTTCATCTGACCAGAGCACCTTCTTCCACATGTTAGGAGTGTCTCCCAGGTGGCTTGTGGCAAACTTTAAACGACACTTTTTATGGATATCTTTAAGAAATGGCTTTCTTCTTGCCACTCTTCCATAAAGGCCAGATTTGTGCAATATACGACTGATTGTTGTCCTATGGACAGAGTCTCCCACCTCAGCTGTAGATCTCTGCAGTTCATCCAGAGTGATCATGGGCCTCTTGGCTGCATCTCTGATCAGTCTTCTCCTTGTATGAGCTGAAAGTTTAGAGGGACGGCCAGGTCTTGGTAGATTTGCAGTGGTCTGATACTCCTTCCATTTCAATATTATCGCTTGCACAGTGCTCCTTGGGATGTTTAAAGCTTGGGAAATCTTTTTGTATCCAAATCCGGCTTTAAACTTCTTCACAACAGTATCTCGGACCTGCCTGGTGTGTTCCTTGTTCTTCATGATGCTCTCTGCACTTTTAACGGACCTCTGAGACTATCACAGTGCAGGTGCATTTAAACGGAGACTTGATTACACACAGGTGGATTGTATTTATCATCGTTAGTCATTTAGGTCAACATTGGATCATTCAGAGATCCTCACTGAACTTCTGGAGAGAGTTTGCTGCACTGAAAGTAAAGGGGCTGAATAATTTTGCACGCCCAATTTTTCAGTTTTTGATTTGTTAAAAAAGTTTGAAATATCCAATAAATGTCGTTCCACTTCATGATTGTGTCCCACTTGTTGTTGATTCTTCACAAAAAAATACAGTTTTATATCTTTATGTTTGAAGCCTGAAATGTGGCAAAAGGTCGCAAAGTTCAAGGGGGCCGAATACTTTCGCAAGGCACTGTAAGTCAGTTAAGAACAAATTCTTATTCACAATGACAGCCTATCAGGGAACAGTGGTTGAACTGCCTTGTTCAGGGGCAGAATGACAGATGTTTTACTTTGTCAGCTCGGGGATTCGATCCAGCTACTTTTTGGTTACTGGCCCAGGATACTAAGGTACCTGATGCTCCAGATACTCAACTTGTCTAAAGAAGACCTGTTTTATTGCTTTTATAATCAGAACAACACTTTCAGCTGTGCTAACATAATTGCAAAATGGTTTTCTAATGATCAATTAGCCTTTTAAAATGATAAACTTGGATTAGCTAACACAATGTGCCATTGGAACACAGGAGTGATGCTTGCTGATAATGGGCCTCTGTAATCCTATGTAGATATTCCATAAAAAAATCAGCTGTTTCCAGCTACAGTAGTCATTTACAACATTAACAACGTATACACTGTGTATTTCTGATCAATTTGATGTTGATCACTTGAGTATCTTACCTAGTTATTTTCAGATGATCTCATTTTGCAATCAGTTTGTCTCAACCTCTTCTCCCTCCTCTCCCTCACAATTCTTCAATTCCTCCTCTTCCCTCCCCTTTTTCTCCTTCCCTCTCCCTCCTCCCCTCTCCCTTCCCCCTTCACCCCCTTCCTGTCTGTCTATCTGTCTACCTCTCCATTTGTTTGTCAATCAGCCTCCTGTATATCTCTGTCTTTCTGTGCCAATCAGTTTGTCTCCTCCTCCATGTTCTGTTTGACTGTTACAGCATACCATTCATTTGAGAGGACTGTTGAAAAAGGGAGGAGAAAAGGAAAATGCTGCTTGTTTTTTATCCAGACATTCGGCAGCTCACTCAAAAGTCTTGAGAATCTCTGGTTCAAAAGTCAAGTAAAACTGGATTCATGTTTTTGAATGGTTTTATCCAGATATTCAGGAGAGCTGCTCATTCCAGGATTTTTGTGTATCTCTTTTCTTAAAACAGACAAAGAAAAGATACTGATGGTTCATGGCATGTTTTAAGTGCCTGTGTTTAATAAAACAAAAATGTTAATTTAGCATTGTTTTCATCAATTATTCCACTGAACAATCAGATACACATAGTATTATTGTATATCTAAAATAATTAGCTAAACAAAAGCTGATAGAACGTTTTACTGTTGTTAATGCAATTTCCCTTTGATTCAAGTAGGGAAACACTGCAGTCACTGGTAGAACAGAAAACACCGGTAGACTGACTGACTGACTGGTAGAACAGAAAACACCGGTAGACTGACTGACTGACTGGTAGAACAGAAAACACCGGTAGACTGACTGACTGACTGGTAAAACAGAAAACACCGGTAGACTGACTGACTGACTGGTAGAACAGAAAACACCGGTAGACTGACTGACTGACTGGTAAAACAGAAAACACCGGTAGACTGACTGACTGACTGGTAAAACAGAAAACACCGGTAGACTGACTGACTGACTGGTAAAACAGAAAACACCGGTAGACTGACTGACTGACTGACTGGTAAAACAGAAAACACCGGTAGACTGACTGACTGACTGGTAAAACAGAAAACACCGGTAGACTGACTGACTGACTGACTGGTAAAACAGAAAACACCGGTAGACTGACTGACTGACTGACTGGTAAAACAGAAAACACCGGTAGACTGTCTCTTTGTGTCATATGTGCATTACCCTGTTAACAATGTTTTCATTTATTTTACCTTTATTTTACCAGCAAGTCATACTGAGACCAAATTCTCTTTTACAGATGAGCCCTGAATAATCATTTACTTTCAGATATACTGAAAATACAATACATTCCCAATCATGGCATACAATGCACATACAGCCATTAGATCGAAGGTCAGCTTCACATTCCCCCTCTAATGGGGAAATCGGGTTTGTGGATGGGTAAGATGGCCCTAGATCTGCACGTAATAGGGAACAATTCCAAATCAACTTTTAACCCTTAAACCCCATGCGTAAGTTTGGCAGGTACGGACAGTACGCTGCTTATCACTGCAAAGTGATGGGGTGAAGTCGGACAACCTGTCCCAATCCACTCCCTACAACTTCTCCTTGGTCCAAACCCTTCAATGTTTGTAGATCTGTAAGGTGGAGGCAATATGGTGGAAGCTACTGATTTGAACTATTCACACCTTTCAGATTTGCAAACATTGAAGGGTCACGGCTAAGGGGAAGTGGTAGGGAGTGAATTGGGATGGGGCTACAGGGGTTTTAAAAAATGGGTAAGTATTCACTATTTTGCAGGGTAGGGGTGAGGAAGGGTGAGGAAGGGTTATGTGCAGACAGCTCAAGGTGTGCTTCGGGCACCACTTGGTAGAGGGACGTGTAGTGGGCTTCTCCCCCCGATTGTGGGGCATTCTCCATGGGGTTGTGCTGAGACGAAGTCTGGGTGTGAAGCTGGCTCCGGGTCTCTTCACTGCATCACATCAGGGCCTGGAGCACTGAAGGCAGCTGGAGGGGGAAACATAAGACAGACATGCTTTAACCAACGAGGGTCTAAGCCCTGTCTAAGCTGGGGGGGTGGGGTAACATTACTATTTTTATTTTTATTTACATGTAATTAACCCTTTATTTTTGGCACAAAACAGTCTCCATATATACTTCCATAAATGTTTTCAACTGGTACCGGGGGACCTTCAGACGAGTCTTAAAGTAATGATAGAATGTCATTTCTCTTTGCTTATTTGAGCTATTCTTGGCATAATATGGACCGCCATAGGAAAGGAAGACCCAGAGTTACCTCTGCCACAGAGGATAAGTTAATTAGAGTTAGCCTCAGAAATTGCAGGCCAAATAAATGCAACACAGAGTTCAAGTTACAGACATCTCAACCTCAACTGTTCAGAGGAGGCTGCGTGAACGGGGTCAAATTGCTGCAAAGAAACCACTACTAAAGGACACCAATAATAAGAAGAGACTTGCTTGGGCCAAGAAACATGAGCAATGGGCATTAGACCAGTGGAAATCTGTCCTTTGGTCTGATAAGTCCAAATTTGAGATTTTTGGTTCCAACCGCCGTTTCTTTGTGAGACGCAGAGTAGGTGAACAGATGATCTCCACATGTGTGGTTCCCACCGTGAAGCTTGGAGGAGGAGGTGTGATGGTGTGGGGGTGCTTTGCTGGTGACACTGTCAGTGATCTATTTAGAATTCAAGGCACACTTAACCAGCATGGCTACCACAGAATTCTGCAGAGATACGCCATCCCATCTGGTTTGCGCTTAGTGGGACTAGCATTTGTTTTTCAACAGGACAGTGATCCAACACACCTTCAGGCTGTGTAAGGACTATTTGACCAAGAAGGAGAGTGATGAAGAGCTGCATCAGATGACCTGGCCTCCACAATCACCTGACCAACCCAATTGAGATTGTTTGGGCTGAGTTGGACCGCTGAGTGAAGGAAAAGCAGCCAACAAGTGCTCAACATATGTGGGAACTCCTTCAAGACTGTTGGAAAAGCATTCCAGGTGAAGCTGGTTGAGAGAATGCCAAGAGTGTGCAAAGCTGTCATAAAGGCAAAGTATGGCTACTTTGATGAATCTAAAAAATATAATATATTTTTATTTCTTTAATAATAGCTTTAGCTTTATTTGTGACCTATGTACAAATTAGAATTAGTTTGATAGCAGAGCATAAGAGTTGCCACATCAATGTTACACTGAGTTAATTAGTTAAATTATTGTTAATAAATGTTATATTCCAATGTTATTTAATGTTTTTAGTTATATTCCGTTCCAATATTATATTCCAATTAATATGATTTTTTATGAATTAAAAACAACTATTGAAAACAACTTTAGTTCTCGGTTTTCAAGATTTTTTAAACTCGATCCACAACACACATCGCTGTTGTTTTCTATTGCCAGTAGAGGGGAGTATTTCCATTGCCTCCAAAGATCCAGGATTGGGGATGTGCAAAATTACTTCCTATAGATTACAGACTGTTCTATTGTGGCTGTATTCTATGATTTCGTACGTGAAAATTCAGAAAAAATCTGCCATAATCTAGAAAACCTGGCATAAATGACCAGGCTTTTCTTGATTTAACAAAGTGGTGTGCATGGTGCTTGTAAAATATAAACATTTGTGTTTGATTACTCTGTGACCTGTCCCACCACTTCCTTCCGCTGTCAATCCCACCACATCCCACCTGCGAGACCCCAGGCTTCCGACATAGTGTTTCCTGTTCCTCCGTCAGGGCCGTGCTAACACTCACAGCTCTCTGCGTGCGAGACCACGCTACACCTGGGCCTTCCTGTCTGCTCTCACAGCCAATGTACACTCCGACAACGCAGCGCAAGACACTGGAAAATCCATTAGTTACACACAATTCTACACATTATACCAACTCACACACCCACAAAGGATTCCAGCTGTACAATCCCACCCTTCTCCTCCCCCTTGTACGTTCTTTTCCTGAATTGCATGCCCTTGGCCAACTAACAGCTTATAACATTCTTACCGTTTAAAAAAAATAAAGTTGATCATAATGAGGATAATAGTGCATTTTATTCATATGTATAGTGTTTTTACAGGTCCCAAGGGCATTAATGCATCACATTGATCATTGACATGAAAGATCTATGAAAATCCAAGGTGAAAGTATTTTGCTAAATTTGATAACAGTTGCAAATGTAAGACTTTCTACCTCAATATTGACAACATGAGTCTTGGACAAAAAAGGGAATGCCACCCTCGTATATATAAAAAAAAACAAATCTAGTTTCTGTAAAAACACAAGTGCCTCTTCTCACAACACTTTAAGGTTAGACTTTAAGGTTTCCTGGTAAATATTTAATTTATTCATAGCAGTAGTGAATACCACCAAGATTTCTACGACCACTGCTACAATATTTTGTTGTTGCTGTTGCTCTTGTAGCATGGGTGGGTAGTACCATGCTAGTAATTGCAGCAGTGGTCGTGGAATCCATGGTGGTATTAGTGGCATGCAGTAGTAGTGGCAGCAGTAGAAGTAATCATCCTTGGCATCACGGCTGACATCAAGTATGCATCGGCATGGTGTGTGGAGGTCAGTGTGGATAGTTAGTCACAGAGCGCGGGGGAGAGTGTCTGTCGGGTCTGAGAAACAAGGATACAGTGTGTGGTATTTGTGAGACGGCTGCAATGTTTGCCATGTGAAACTGGGCCTGGGCGCTGTGTACTAACCTACAGGAACTTGAACCGAGGCCTTAGCCCTAGTCCACAGTTCCACAGCAAATAACACTGTCAGGTGGGTCTCTCCGTCCAACTAGTCTCTTATTGAAACCTTCCCCTGTCCGTTCCCCAGTCAGCTTCAGGGTGTTCCACCTGGCTCTCTTCTGGGTCTCATTATAAAAATCTGATTCACTGATTTGGGATTGACAATGGAGACTATATCATATTTGTACACAAATATCTAGTAATGATATCTATACAAAATAATACATTTAATACTGCAGAGTAATCGAACCAAATCACAGACTAGGTGTGTGGGTGTGTGTACTGGTAAACAGAAAAGTGGGACACAAATTATGGGGACAAAATATCACGCACATTTGTTTTTGTAGAAATACATATATTTTCATGGCTTTTGTAATTTTTTTTACAAGAGGCACTTTCATTATAAGACATTTATTGAATATATTAATCAAAATAAAGTGATATAAATTAACATATTACATTCTCGGTCCACTATTGTTTATATTCTGTGCACCTCGAAAAAGGAGGTAATATCCAAAACATGTCACTCCATCGTTAAGTGAAGTCTGTACAGATAGAGACGATATGAAACAGACATATATACCTAATGACAAACAAATCAACATTGCCTAACTGTACAAAGTATAGTAAATACATATTTACAAGTCATCGCTACAATAATTAAACATGAATAACTTACAAAGGTCCATTTAAAACCTCTGTGTCTATAACAATGATGATTCATATTTCAGAGTGTAAACCATGAACACCTGTGCATTTATATTCTTGCCCATCAAATTTGATAGGAGGTCCACTGATAGAGATCATTTGTAGAATGACACAATCGCCCACAGATCTGTCACTTACTGAACACAAGCAAAACAGACAAGTGAAAGGGGCAGTAAGGCTATAAAGGCGTTTGTCAGAAGGGATGCTAAGCAAATGTCTCTGTGAGATTGCCTGTCTGATATTCAGTCTAACCTTTCTCTTTGGGTAGTTATAAGTACAGTCCCACATAGTACAATTCACCATTCCAAACTACAGTAACACAGAAGCACCCCCAACTGTCTTTTAAATTCAGTCAGTCAGTCCATCACTGAAGTTATAGGGAGGTGCTGATTTTCGGGTGTGAGTGAAGACCAAACCAAAACCTTTTGGATTATGGGGGGAGTTACCACCAGTGAGAGAATGAGAGAGAGAAAGTGTTGGGCACACAATTAGGCAGCTGTAAGAGTAAAACAGTTCACTACATCGCATCAGTGTCCTTCCCCCAGCTGATGGAGCCTTCTATATGGGGTGAGGGCAGACTGGAGGCAGGGTCAGGGGGAGTCCTGGGGTAAAGGAACACAGACTGGAGACAGGGTCAGGGGGAGTCCTGGGGTAAAGGAACACAGACTGGAGACAGGGTCAGGAGGAGTCCTGGGGTAAAGGAACACAGACTGGAGACAGGGTCAGGAGGAGTCCTGGGGTAAAGGAACACAGACTGGAGACAGGGTCAGGGGGAGTCCTGGGGTAAAGGAACACAGACTGGGGACAGGGTCAGGGGGAGTCCTGGGGTAAAGGAACACAGACTGGAGACAGGGTCAGGGGAGTCCTGGGGTAAAGGAACACAGACTGGAGACAGGGTCAGGGGAGTCCTGGGGTAAAGGAACACAGACTGGAGACAGGGTCAGGGGAGTCCTGGGGTAAAGGAACACAGACTGGAGACAGGGTCAGGGGAGTCCTGGGGTAAAGGAACACAGACTGGAGACAGGGCAAGAGGGAGTCCTGGGGTAAAGGAACACAGACTGGGGACAGGGTCAGGGGAGTCCTGGGGTAAAGGAACACAGACTGGAGACAGGGTCAGGGGAGTCCTGGGGTAAAGGAACACAGACTGGAGACAGGGCAAGAGGGAGTCCTGGGGTAAAGGAACACAGACTGGAGACAGGGCAAGAGGGAGTCCTGGGGTAAAGGAACACAGACTGGGGACAGGGTCAGGGGGAGTCCTGGGGTAAAGGAACACAGACTGGGGTAAAGAGGCTACGGCAGCAATAAACCCTGGGGTTAGGGAACAGGAAACGTTTTTGGAACGAGGAAAGGAGACAGTGAGATTAGGGCAAGGGTGAACCCTAGAGTCGAGGGCCAGAGTCAGGTCAAGGGCATGTTCTTGTGGTGAGAAATGCTAGTGTTTAGACATGGGTCTCAGTGGGAGAAGGTATGGATGTCATTAGGCAGACTGAGAGAGCCCGGGGAGGCAAGCCCTTGACTTTGGCAGCTCTGGCTGCAGCGGCAACGCTGGATCCACATGACGTTACGGGTAAAGTGCTGCCTGCCTCCAGGACAGCGGAAGTGAAGGTTCACCGTGCGCGTCAGAGAAGGAGTGCAGCAGCTGCCGTCGGTACACAAGCCACAGGAACGAGGACGATACTGGCGCGCTGTAGAGCAGCCGGTGAACTTGATCCGGACAGGTTTGCGAGGACGTATTGTGCGTTGGCACTTCTTCCCTTTCTGTAAGAGAAATGGGGTCACAGGTCAAAATACATACACCCTGAATGCACAGGAGGTTGGTGGCCCACATTAATTGGGGAGGATGGGCTTGTGGTAATGGCTGGAGTAGAATTAGTGGAATGGTATCAAACACATGGTTTCTATTTCATTAGCTCCGTTCCAGCCTTTATTATGCGCTGTCCTCCCCTCAGCTGCCTCCACTGCTTGACAGGAGGATAGCTGTGAATTACACATGGTACAATTCCATAACCTGTCTAGTGGTCAATTTATAGTAGTGTAATTCCCATTTGATGATCCTGGACCATTGTGTGTCTTCTCATTGAAAAAGTGTGCCCACACGTTGTCCATGTCTTACCTTGGGAGAAGGGGTGAGGGCAAGATCACACTGCCGGATCTGGCACAGTCGTGTCTCTCTGGCCAACCGACACTCAGCGTTGCTACTGGTTACTCGGCTGGACACACCCATCCCACACGTGGCTGAGCAAGGCGACCAATCAGTGGTTTGCAGGAAGCAGGTTGAGGGAAGTAAGACATGGGACTGGGGGGAGGAGATCCACTCTGTAAGAAGAGAGGGCCAAACATGAGCCATGAGGAACACCATTCTCCTCTGACTGATACAAAACATTACAAATGTATATTTCATTACAAAAAAGAGAGTATCATTATGTACCTTGATATGACGCTCCAGCACTTGAGTCCCAGGGGGTGGGAGCCATGAGCAGCTCATTGCTGGCAAGGTCAGGGTGCTGGGGTGGGGAAGGAGGTGGAGCGTGGTCAACCTCTCTGGAGTCCTCCTTGATATGGTTGTCATCATCACAAAGCCACTCCTCGCAGCAGCGTCCTGGCAGCCTGGCCAGCCGGGGCCGGGAGCAGTGCCAACCTGGTAGTGGTACCTGGTGTGGGCACAGGGGCATGCAGCCCACCACGCCGTCCATACAGCTGCACTGGTGCTGGCAGCTGGGCTGGAAGTCCTCCCCGTGTTGGTAGACCCGGCCGTTCAGCTCACAGGGACGACCCATGGCCTCAGCTGGGACAGGAGCAATGCATTTTTGTACAATCATTGTCGCTTTTGTGTATATCATTATATTCATTAGAGTTAGCATTGTCAATAATATTGTCAGTGCCAATCAGAAGGTGGATAGGAAATGTCAATCATAGCATAAGTATGTCCCACCCTAGGCCATTTCGATGTCCATGCCCTTACCTCGACACAGTCCTGTCTCCGGGTCTCCTCCAGACCCTAGGTGGCAGTGCAGGCCCTTGATGTGGTCACAGGGCTGGCTAGGGCTGCAGTCCTGGTTGTACTGCCTGGCACACACCTTACAGCAGCCGCAGGAGTCTGTCACCCAGCTGACACCTGGTGGGCATGAGGGCGGTGAGGTGGGGCACGAGCATTGTCGCGGGCATCCACCCTGCACCTGGGAAGCACAGCGAGAGGATTGAGAGTTAGTGTGTATATGTTCACTGCAGGGCACAGGGGAAGGGCATCCTTTGGTGTTGGAAGCCCCCACAGAAGAGGGATTGTACAATGCTTGAGTAAATATCCGGAGGAGAAAAAATGGTGGAATCAAGTGTATACCTAGAATAAGGTTACCCAAAGATCTAAAGTCCTCTTGGTTATCCACAAGCAAAAACTCTTACTGGTATTTCAGATACGTTCATTTACAGTGTGCAGGTCAAATATCAGCTAACACTCAGAAATTCCTCTCCAAATTCTCTGATTGTGTACCCAAATATCTGAATAATAAAACTGTGATTGTACAAAGGAATTTGATTTAGAACAATGCTTTCATTCAAACCGGCACCCTGTTCTAATCTGGTTAGGACACATTTCTGCTTCTACCTTTCTAAGCATGGTTGTTACACATCAGCCTGGAGCGACACAGACTAGATCATCAAGCTGAAAAGTATCAAACAAGCCCTAAATTCAAATGTATCTATGGAGATGAGTTTATTCATTTGTTCAAAGATCCCGGTCTCATTATTTCAGTCAATAGATGGACAATATAATATGCATCATTTGAAATGAATTTGACCATAATATATACTTGCAATTTCTCAATTTGAATATTAAGGATGACATTGTATAATTTTTAAGAGCTTATGGTGAAGTATGTAGAACCCGATGATGTAAGGACACTAATTTGAATGGAGAGGTAAAAGCACACATATGAAACACTTTAAAAAGTACTTACCAGCATGACAGTGCAAGATAGAAATACCACCGAGGAGATGCTTGCTTGTCGCATCATTGTCCACGAAGAAAACGTGATTTTCATGGGTTCGGGAAAAAAATGAATACAAAGTTTTCCCAATTTGTCAGCTAGACTCGTCACTCTCAGGGCTAGCAGTGTCGAAAGACGCAGTGATCAAACCAATGTGAAGAATAATAGCTGTTCACTGCTTTCAAATGATATCTCCCTCTATCTTCTCATCTATCTGAAGGAGATGTGGGTAAGCCTGTATGTTTTGGTGTTTTCTAAGGAGAAAATACAAGTCCAACTTGATCCGTTTCTATGGAGGTGGAAGTAGTCAGCACAGCTCAGCTCAACTAAGGCTCTTCGCAACTTCATTAAGAGATTTTCACAGTGGCTCCCCCTTTTATAGAGGCCAGACGTCCCTGTGTGACATCATCACAAGCCCTCTCTCAGATGCTAGAGAGGGCAAAGGGGGGCAGGGAGATGAGGACAGACGGACAGACAGAGAAGGGAGCAGGGAGGAAGACGAGGGCAGACAGAGAGACAGAGGGGGAAAGGGAGGGAGACGAGGGCAGGCAGAAGGGAGCAGGGAGGGAGACGAGGGCAGGCAGAAGGGAGCAGGGAGGAAGACGAGGGCAGACAGAGAGACAGAGGGGGAAAGGGAGGGAGACGAGGGCAGGCAGAAGGGAGCAGGGAGGAAGACGAGGGCAGACAGAGAGACAGAGGGGGAAAGGGAGGGAGACGAGGGCAGGCAGAAGGGAGCAGGGAGGGAGACGAGGGCAGACAGAGAGACAGAGGGGGAAAGGGAGGGAGACGAGGGCAGGCAGAAGGGAGCAGGGAGGAAGACGAGGGCAGACAGAGAGACAGAGGGGGAAAGGGAGGGAGACGAGGGCAGGCAGAAGGGAGCAGGGAGGAAGACGAGGGCAGACAGAGAGACAGAGGGGGAAAGGGAGGGAGACGAGGGCAGGCAGAAGGGAGCAGGGAGGGAGACGAGGGCAGGCAGAAGGGAGCAGGGAGGAAGACGAGGGCAGACAGAGAGACAGGGGGACAGAGAGACAGAGGGGGACAGACAGACAGAGAGACAGAGGGGGACAGACAGACAGAGAGACAGAGGGGGACAGACAGACAGAGAGACAGAGGGGGACAGACAGACAGAGAGACAGAGGGGGACAGACAGACAGAGAGACAGAGGGGGACAGACAGACAGAGAGACAGAGGGGGACAGACAGACAGAGAGACAGAGGGGGACAGACAGACAGAGAGACAGAGGGGGACAGACAGACAGAGAGACAGAGGGGGACAGACAGACAGAGAGACAGGGGGACAGACAGACAGAGAGACAGGGGACAGACAGACAGAGAGACAGAGGGGGACAGACAGACAGACAGACAGACAGACAGACAGACAGACAGACAGACAGACAGACAGACAGACAGACAGACAGACAGACAGACAGACAGACAGACAGACAGACAGACAGACAGACAGACAGACAGACAGACAGACAGACAGACAGACAGACAGACAGACAGACAGACAGACAGACAGACAGACAGACAGACAGACAGACAGACAGACAGACAGACAGACAGACAGACAGACAGACAGACAGACAGACAGACAGACAGACAGACAGACAGACAGACAGACAGACAGACAGACAGACAGACAGACAGACAGACAGACAGACAGACAGACAGACAGACAGACAGACAGATAGAGGGAGAGTATAGGAGGACAGTCAGAGAGACAGGGGAGGGGTATAGGAGGACAGTCAGACAGACAGGGGAGGGGTATAGGAGGGCAGCCAGACAGACAGAGGGAGGGGTATAGGAATGCAGCCAGACAGACAGAGGGAGGGGTATAGGAGGGCAGCCAGACAGACAGAGGGAGGGGTAGAGGAGGACAGATAGACTGAGGACTTGGACAAATGAAGTCAGATGGTGGGAAAAGAGCAAGGTTGGAGTAAAGCAACAGGAAAAAGGCCATATTGAGATGATGGTATCTAAAGAACCTTGTAATGCATTTTCCTACCAATGGAGGCTCCTCGTTTGTTTCTAGAAGACAGAGGTTAAAATGTCAATGAAAGTGTTCTATTGTGGCACAGTGATGGTGAGTGGGTTGTAGGAGAGCAATACACTGGAAATATATCTAATTTGATAGCATACAGGAAGTACCCTCCAAAGGGGTTCAGTCCCCATAGGATAACCCTTTTTGGTTGCAGGTAGAATCCTCTGTGGAAAGGGGCATGGAACCCAAAATGGTTCTATCCGGAACCAAAAAAGGTTCTTCTATTTAGATTTTAGTCATTTAGCTCACAGTAGTGAGTGAATACATTTTCATTAAAAACAATGTCAAACCAGTCCCCAGTGGGAATGGAACCTACAACCCTGGCGTTGCTCTACCAACTGAGCCACATGGAACCCACAACCCTGGCGTTGCTCTACCAGCTCTACCAACTATCAATGGTTACAATGACTTTGGAAATGAGGAAAGGAAGCCAAGTATGTTCTGTATGTACACTGACACACAGCTATGCACACAAACACGTTCCAGGAAACAAAGATTCCCTGGCCTTAAAGTCTGCTTGTTTACACAGGGCCAAAAGAACATCTCCATTGTCAAACCTGTGGCGACGTTACCTAAAAACGGCAAAAAAAAAGTGTTTATGTTTGACTTGAGCAGGAAGTCCTAGCGTCAGTCAGAGCTTGGGTAGTCGCTGTTATGAAACACAGGAAATGTAATTTAGCACATCTCAGTCAGGAGAGCTGCTGAAAGGCACGGTCGGTTCCTCTGACTAATGCCTCTCACCGTGGATGCAGACAGTCTGTCAGACTGGGCCCTCTCTCCAACAAACCACCGGGACATCACACACACACGGTACATATCTCCTGCTTGGGCCAGTGACACGCTCGGCCTGGGATCAAGCCTCAAAATATGAGAGCGGAGTCCTCGCGCTAAGCGGGAGTGAGAGGGAGAAGATATGTTAGAAAAAGATATGATTAATGTGCTGTGGTGTACATGACAAAATGAGGTCACAGTGGAAGCTAGTTGAGTGAATAATACCATGGTAGTACAGTACTTGTAAGGTAAGGGGTGAATATGAATCAATGATGTGGATAGATCTACACACGAAGGATAATCGTCACGTGCAGACGCTATCACATCATCCCTTAACATCCAGCTGGATAGAAAAATGCAAGTGGCTTGGCAAGTCTAAAAACCCTGAGTCTTGGGAAGGCGGAGGTGAGTGTTAGACGTGTGGGTCAGATGCACATGCTGAACAATCCATCACCCATAATCAATCCAAGCAGGAAAGTGGGGGGGGTTCTGTTGGGTGTGTTTGAAAGACAGACCATGTGTTGCCAGTTCAACCAATGATATGTATTGACCTTAGATGAGTCCCAGGGGGCGCTGTTTTGAAGCTGCCACGCAGCCATTTTGGTACTTTGGATTTTGAATGCTATAGAAATGCATGTATTAATTTCTACATTCGTTTTTGAAAAGTATATTATATTACAAACGCCTTAATACATATTTTAAATTATAGAGTATATAAAAACCTATTCCTTAAAGTATTTTTTTTAGAGTACTAATGATACTCTCCCCACTTTTACAAATAAATACATGTAATTTTGTCCTAATTTTGTCATTTATTTGAAATACTGTAGAATTCCATTCATTCCTATGGAGGACTGCTCCTTCTGAGGAGTACCAATATGGCCAACCAGTGGCTTCAAAGCCTCTCATTGGACAATCCAGGGTTTATTTACATCATTGATTTCAACACACTCATACATTGTCAGCCGTCCAGACAGACATATCCAGGGTGACAGCCAGTCCAGGTCAGGAGGGTCAAATCCATACATCACCAAGAGTTTCATAAGCCTCAAAGCTGAGAGATGAACCACCTGCACAGTGTGAGGATCGAAGACCAGGTGGACGCATACCTGTGTGTGTGTGTGTGTATAGACCTCTTTTAGTGCTTGCATACCGGTGTGTTCACATGTGTGTTTTGTCTATGTACTTGAGGATAAAGGCTTGGGTGCAGCACACTAAGAATCTACTGACTTTATTTTCTGGGCCACAATTTAACAACCTCGCAGCGTTGTGTCACAACCACTTGTTTTCTATGTAAATGTTCCACCCCCACAAAAAGCTAATTCCTTCTCCTCTGTTTTACATCACAATACAAGTACAACAACAAAACAAATGGGTGTGAAATTACCATAGAAACCACTGACTGACAAGTCTGGTCGGTGGTGCTACCAGTCAAAGGACGTATTCGTGACAGGCACAATAACTCCCCTCCCCAAAAGAAACAAAAAACGCCCTCAATCAAATGATTTCAACACGGTTTGTGAGATGGAGCGGTTAGGAACCAGTCAGGAAACAGGCTGTTATGTTTAGGATGTGGAAAAGAGGGCCTTTCAGTCTCCCTGATGCTGACCTTGGTTTGAGTGGCACTCTTCATGTGTAGATAAGGTACTGGAGTATTTTTGTGTAGATAAGGTATTGGGGCCTGAAAAACAGCGACCTGGCTCTACGTATTTTAATGGGTTGTGACTCACTGACTCCGCCCCCAGTCAGAGGGGAATAAAGCAACCGAAGAGTTAACACACACTGGAACGTTATTCACACACACTGGAACGTTATTCACACACACACTGGAACGTTATTCACACACACACTGGAACGTTATTCACACACACACTGGAACGTTATTCACACACACACTGGAACGTTATTCACACACACACTGGAACGTTATTCACACACACTGGAACGTTATTCACACACACACTGGAACGTTATTCACACACACACTGGAACGTTATTCACACACACACTGGAACGTTATTCACACACACACTGGAACGTTATTCACACACACACTGGAACGTTATTCACACACACACTGGAACGTTATTCACACACACACTGGAACGTTATTCACACACACACAGGAACTTTATTCACACACACACAGGAACTTTATTCACACACACACTGGAACGTTATTCACACACACACTGGAACGTTATTCACACACACACTGGAACGTTATTCACACACACACTGGAACGTTATTCACACACACACTGGAACGTTATTCACACACACACTGGAACGTTATTCACACACACTGGAACGTTATTCACACACACACTGGAACGTTATTCACACACACTGGAACGTTATTCACACACACACTGGAACGTTATTCACACACACACTGGAACGTTATTCACACACACACTGGAACGTTATTCACACACACTGGAACGTTATTCACACACACACTGGAACGTTATTCACACACACACTGGAACGTTATTCACACACACACAGGAACTTTATTCACACACACACAGGAACTTTATTCACACACACACTGGAACGTTATTCACACACACACTGGAACGTTATTCACACACACACTGGAACGTTATTCACACACACACTGGAACGTTATTCACACACACACTGGAACGTTATTCACACACACACTGGAACGTTATTCACACACACTGGAACGTTATTCACACACACACTGGAACGTTATTCACACACACTGGAACGTTATTCACACACACTGGAACGTTATTCACACACACACTGGAACGTTATTCACACACACACTGGAACTTTATTCACACACACACTGGAACGTTATTCACACACACACTGGAACGTTATTCACACACACACTGGAACGTTATTCACACACACACTGGAACTTTATTCACACACACACTGGAACGTTATTCACACACACACTGGAACGTTATTCACACACACACTGGAACGTTATTCACACACACTGGAACGTTATTCACACACACTGGAACGTTATTCACACACACACTGGAACGTTATTCACACACACTGGAACGTTATTCACACACACACACTGGAACGTTATTCACACACACTGGAACGTTATTCACACACACACTGGAACGTTATTCACACACACACTGGAACGTTATTCACACACACTGGAACGTTATTCACACACACACTGGAACGTTATTCACACACACTGGAACGTTATTCACACACACACTGGAACGTTATTCACACACACACTGGAACGTTATTCACACACACTGGAACGTTATTCACACACACACTGGAACGTTATTCACACACACTGGAACTTTATTCACACACACTGGAACGTTATTCACACACACTGGAACGTTATTCACACACACACTGGAACGTTATTCACACACACTGGAACGTTATTCACACACACACTGGAACGTTATTCACACACACACTGGAACGTTATTCACACACACACTGGAACGTTATTCACACACACACTGGAACGTTATTCACACACACTGGAACGTTATTCACACACACACTGGAACGTTATTCACACACACACTGGAACGTTATTCACACACACTGGAACGTTATTCACACACACACTGGAACGTTATTCACACACACTGGAACGTTATTCACACACACTGGAACGTTATTCACACACACTGGAACGTTATTCACACACACACTGGAACGTTATTCACACACACACTGGAACATTATTCACACACACACTGGAACGTTATTCACACACACACTGGAACGTTATTCACACACACACTGGAACGTTATTCACACACACTGGAACGTTATTCACACACACTGGAACGTTATTCACACACACTGGAACGTTATTCACACACACACTGGAACGTTATTCACACACACACTGGAACGTTATTCACACACACACTGGAACGTTATTCACACACACACTGGAACGTTTAGCTTACAGAATAAAGCAGTAATTTAGATTCACACACACTGGAACGTTATTCACACACACACTGGAACGTTATTCACACACACTGGAACGTTATTCACACACACTGGAACGTTATTCACACACACACTGGAACGTTATTCACACACACTGGAACGTTATTCACACACACACTGGAACGTTATTCACACACACACTGGAACGTTATTCACACACACACTGGAACGTTATTCACACACACTGGAACGTTATTCACACACACTGGAACGTTATTCACACACACTGGAACGTTATTCACACACACTGGAACGTTATTCACACACACTGGAACGTTATTCACACACACAGGAAGATGAACATGGGATGTACACAGGGATGTACATTGGGAAAGGTAGTGGAATGATTGTTTCTGTCCATTACAGAACCACTGAGGTAATGAATACACACATACCAAATGAATACACCAGGGAAAGAATGCACAGATACATCAGCTTACAGAATAAAGCAGTAATTCATGTCAAACGACTGTATAGATTGCATATGCCACCTGCAGAGTATTACACAACACAGTAAACTCAGAGGGTCAACATACAATAGGCAATAGTAGTAACTAACTATGAAGAACAATATACAAATGTCACACAACTCACTTTGGGCACGCACACCATCCCACACATCCAGAGATATGAGTGAGTCCAGTTGTTGATGGGCAGAGACAGAGATGTTGCTCTCTACCACTGCTTGAGGGTGACTGACAGTACTGACAGTGTGACCTGCAGAGTCAAGAGGACAGGCAGATGTCCAGCCCACTAGTAACCTCCCTAGCAACCTACTGTATCAGGGCACAGGACACATAGGTCAGGGAGAGTTTGAGAGGCAGGTTTATGGTTCCCCCGAGACTCTCAGGCTCCGGTCCTAGGGGATGGGCAGTGGAGTGTGCAGCTCAGGGTTGTGAGGTGCTGCTAACAGTCATAGGCAGGGAGTTTGTAACAGCCACCCCTAGAACTGTTGGAGCTAGGAAAACAAAATTTCACTACACCCGCCAATAACATCTGCAAAATATGTGTATGCGACCACTGTGTCCATTGCTTGGGAGGAGAGAGGAGAGCAGGCCCAGCGGCGGCAGCTCCCCAACAGGGCGGCCAGCTCCCCAACAGGCCCAGCGGGCAGCTCCCCAACAGGCCCAGCGGCGGCAGCTCCCCAACAGGCCCAGCGGCGGCAGCTCCCCAACAGGCCCAGCGGCGGCAGCTCCCCAACAGGCCCAGCGGCGGCAGCTCCCCAACAGGCCCAGCGGCGGCAGCTCCCCAACAGGCCCAGCGGCGGCAGCTCCCCAACAGGCCCAGCGGCGGCAGCTCCCAACAGGCCCAGCGGCGGCAGCTCCCCAACAGGCCCAGCGGCGGCAGCTCCCCAACTGCCCAGGCTCCCCAAACAGGCCAGGCCCCAGCCCAGTGGAGAGCAGGAACAGGAGGTGGGCAGCCCCCACAGAGGTGGGCTGTGCTGTGCCCCAGCAGTGGAGAGCAGGAACGGAGGTGGTTCCCCCACAGAGGTGGGCTGTGCCCCAGCAGTGGAGAGCAGGAACGGAGGTGGTTCCCCCACAGAGGTGGGCTGTGCCCCAGCAGTGGAGAGCAGGAACGGAGGTGGTTCCCCCACAGAGGTGGGCTGTGCCCCAGCAGTGGAGAGCAGGAACGGAGGTGGTTCCCCCACAGAAGTGGGCTGTGCCCCAGCAGTGGAGAGCAGGAACGCTATGTGCTCCCAGTGCAGGAACCAGAGGAGGGCCCAGGGCAAGTCTTGGAGCAGGCACCAACGGAAGATCCAGTGTCAGGGCCAGATTAGGAGGCAGTGCTGGTAAATCCAGGGCAGATGGTGGATCAGCTTGGACCCCAGGAGCAGGAATGGGTCGTGCCTCTGGGACAGGTCACAGGGTGATGTCTGGGTGGTCACCCCGGTAGATTTGGCTGGTGATGATCTGGTGGTGGTGAGAAATAGGGTCCAGTCAGCAATATAGGCTCACTACCGTGTGGCGATGCTGTAGGAATCTCATAGGCCGCCCAAGTTGCGGAGAGGGTTCCCCCAGACTCCTCGACAGTGGAGGGGGGATCGGGAATGATATCTGGTGTGGGCTCAGTCTCCGTAGCAGGTGACTCCTCAGGACCAGAGGGGGCCGAGGTCCCTGCCCGGTCTCAATTGCAGCCGTGTCTGACCACGGTGCCGGGGCTGGATAGACAATATAGTCACACCCAAAAGTCACAGTCACACCTGGCAACGGTTCCGGAGCAGATGAGACAACTTCTTGCTGCTGTCCTTCATATGACTGTCCCATGCTCTTCACGGCAAACTGTTGGAAGAATCCCAGGATCTGATCTTCTGTTGCATAATGCCAAGAAGTACAATAATAACAACAGGACTGTATCTAATAGCCAGTAGTACAATAATAACAACAGGACTGTATCTAATAGCCAGTAGTACAATAATAACAACAGGACTGTATCTAATAGCCAGTAGTACAATAATAACAACAGGACTGTATCTAATAGCCAGTAGTACAATAATAACAACAGGACTGTATCTAATATCCAGTAGTACAATAATAACAACAGGACTGTATCTAATAGCCAGTAGTACAATAATAACAACAGGACTGTATCTAATAGCCAGTAGTACAATAATAACAACAGGACTGTATCTAATAGCCAGTAGTACAATAATAACAACAGGACTGTATCTAATAGCCAGTAGTACAATAATAACAGGACTTTATCTAATAGCCAGTAGTACAATAATAACAACAGGACTGTATCTAATAGCCAGTAGTACAATAATAACAACAGGACTGTATCTAATAGCCAGTAGTACAATAATAACAACAGGACTGTATCTAATAGCCAGTAGTACAATAATAACAACAGGACTGTATCTAATAGCCAGTAGTACAATAATAACAACAGGACTGTATCTAATAGCCAGTAGTACAATAATAACAACAGGACTGTATCTAATAGCCAGTAGTACAATAATAACAACAGGACTGTATCTAATAGCCAGTAGTACAATAACAACAGGACTTTATCTAATAGCCAGTAGTACAATAATAACAACAGGACTGTATCTAATAGCCAGTAGTACAATAATAACAACAGGACTGTATCTAATAGCCAGTAGTACAATAATAACAACAGGACTGTATCTAATAGCCAGTAGTACAATAATAACAACAGGACTGTATCTAATAGCCAGTGGTACAATAATAACAACAGGACTGTATCTAATAGCCAGTAGTACAATAATAACAAGAGGACTTTATCTAATAGCCAGTAGTACAATAATAACAACAGGACTGTATCTAATAGCCAGTAGTACAATAATAACTACAGGACTGTATCTAATAGCCAGTAGTACAATAATAACAACAGTATAACCATACAGTGAGGCTATACAAATAGGCAACATAAATAGCAATTATTACACATAGAAACTACACTAAAAGGTAATAATAGCCAATACTAACAACAACTTCAGCATATAACATTGTAATAGCTACATAGTGAAATTCAAATCAAAGCTAAACAACAACAACAACTTACTTTGTGTGCACGCATCCCATGTACATAACTCCACCCATGATCACACGTCAAGCTCAGGGGAATATTTATACACTTTGAAGAGCATTCAACGGTCCTGACTGGCCAGTGCTGAGCTAGATATGAGCATCTGACCAATCACAGGATGCATGGGCAAAATGTGGGGTGCATGGGGACAGTCTGATTGGCTGAAGCCATGAGCTGGAGGTGATCAAAATCTCTCACGTGAGGGGGAGAACAAGACTAGATAGTGCCAGCCAGACATAAACAGCAACACACACGCTGGAAATTAGTCCCACAGCGCTCTTGGCAGGGAAATTCTGTAAGAGGGCCTCTCTGTGTAGATAAGGTACTGGGGCCTCTCTGTGTAGATAAGGTACTGGGGCCTCTCTGTGTCGATAAGGTACTGGGGCCTCTCTGTGTCGATAAGGATCTGTGTCGATAAGGTACTGGGGCCTCTCTGTGTCGATAAGGTACTGGGGCCTCTCTGTGTCGATAAGGTACTGGGGCCTCTCTGTGTCGATAAGGTACTGGGGTGTCGATAAGGTACTGGGGCCTCTCTGTGTCGATAAGGTACTGGGGCCTCTCTGTGTCGATAAGGTACTGGGGCCTCTCTGTGTCGATAAGGTACTGGGGCCTCTCTGTGTCGATAAGGTACTGGGGCCTCTCTGTGTCGATAAGGTTCTGGGGACTCTCTGCGTCGATAAGGTACTGTGTCCTGGAGAGGGAGAGAGAATGCAAAACTAAACGCATGCTCTTCAACCGATCACTGCCCACACCCGCCCACCCGTCTAGCATCCCTACTCTGGACGGTTCTGACTTAGAATATGTGGACAACTACAAATACCTGGGTGTCTGGTTAGACTATTAACTCTCCTTCCAGACTCATATTAAGCATCTCCAATCCAAAATTAAATCTAGAATCGGCTTCCTATTTCACAACAAAGCATCCTTCACTCATGCTGCCAAACATACCCTCGTAAAACTGACTATCCTACTGATCGTTGACTTCTGCGATGTCATTTACAAAATAGCCTCACACTCTACTCAGCAAATTGGATGTAGTCTTTCACATTGTCACCAAAGCCCCATATACTACCCACCACTACAACCTGTATGCTCTTGTTGGCTGGCCCTCGCTTCATATTTTTCGCCAAACCCACTGGCCCCAGGTCATCTATAAGTCTTTGCTAGGTAAAGCCCCGCCTTATCTCAGTTCACTGATCACCATAGCAGCACCCACCCGTAGCACGCGCTCCAGCAGGTATATTTCCTCCTTTGGCCGCCTTTCCTTCCAGTTCTCTGCTGCCAATGACTGGAACGAATTGCAAAAATCACTGAAGCTGGAGACTTATATCTCTCTCACTAACTTTAAGCATCAGCTGTCAGAGCAGCTTACCAATCATTGCACCTGTACATAGCCCATCTGTAAATAGCCCACCCAACTACCTCATCCCCATATTATTTATTTTTTTGCTCCTTTGCACTCCAGTATCTCTACTTGCACATTCATCTTCTGCACATCTATCACTCCAGTGTTTAATTGCTAAATTGTAATTATTTCACCACTATGGCCTATATATTGCCTTACCTCCCTAATCTTACTACATTTGCACACACTGTATATAGACTTTTCTATTGTATTATTGACTGTACGTTTGTTTATCCCATGTGTAACTCTGTGTTGCACTGCTTTGCTCTATCTTGGCCAGGTAGCAGTTGAAAATGAGAACTTGTTCTCAACTGGCCTACCTGGTTAAATAGAGGTGAAATAAAAAAATTCAAAAAGGAGAAAGGGAAAGAGCGATGGAAGGAGGAAGGGAGGGATAGAGAGAGAGAGATGGGAGGAAGGGAGGGATAGAGAGAGAGATGGGAGGAAGGGAGGGATAGAGAGAGAGAGATGGAAGGAGGAAAGGAGGGATAGAGAGAGAGAGATGGGAGGAAAGGAGGGATAGAGAGAGAGAGATGGGAGGAAGGAAGGGATAGAGAGAGAGAGATGGGAGGGAGGAGATGGGAGGAAGGGATAGAGAGAGAGAGATGGAAGGAGGGAGAGAGGGATAGAGAGAGAGATGGAAGGAGGGAGAGAGGGATAGAGAGAGAGATGGGAGGAAGAGGGAAAGAGAGAGAGATGGGAGGAAGAGAGGGATAGAGAGAGAGATGGAAGGAGGAAGGAAGGGAGGGATAGAGAGAGAGAGATGGGAGGAAGGGAGGGATAGAAAGAGAGATGGGAGGAAGGGAGGGATAGAGAGAGAGATGGGAGGAAGGGAGGGATAGAGAGAGAGAGTTGGGAGGAAGGAGAGATAGAGAGAGATGGAAGGATGAGAGAGGGATAGAGAGAGATGGAAGGAGGAAGGAAGGGATAGAGAGAGATGGAAGGAGGAAGGAGAGGGATAGAGAGAGAGATGGGAGGAAAGAGGGATAGAGAGAGAGATGGGAGGAAGGGAGGGATAGAGAGAGAGAGATGGGAGGAAGGGAGGGATAGAGAGAGAGAGATGGGAGGAAGGGAGGGATAGAGAGAGAGAGATGGGAGGAAGGGAGGGATAGAGAGAGAGAGATGGGAGGAAGGGAGGGATAGAGAGAGAGAGATGGGAGGAAGGGAGGGATAGAGAGATGGGAGGAGAGAGAGAGATGGGAGGAAGGGAGGGATAGAGAGAGAGATGGGAGGAAGGGAGGGATAGAGAGAGAGATGGAAGGAGGAAGGAAGGAAGGGATAGAGAGAGAGATGGAAGGAGGGAGAGAGGGATAGAGAGAGAGATGGAAGGAGGGAGAGAGGGATAGAGAGAGAGATGGAAGGAGGGAGAGAGGGGATGTGTCCCCCCGTGAAGCTGTTAGGCTCGACTGTGAAGGACTGAAGGCCCCACAATTCCCAATGTGTCCCTCATCAAGTCTCACTTCAGGGAAGAAAACACATTCGCGGAGTAGGAAAACTATTCTAAGATGGAAACAGCCTCACAGCAAGCTCCAAAATTAACTCCTTAAATATGTATCTTCATTGAATCACCTTCAATTTCTAAACACCCCGACCAGTCTTGCATCAGTAACGGTGGTTCTATGATATTGTTCAGAGGTGCACTGATGTGGAAAATATGTGGCGCTCCCGCCAAGACAACCGAGCAACCGTTTCTTCACCGGAATTTCAGAGGTCACTTAAAATACCATCGGCAGATACCGGAGATAACTCAGGATCATTAAGGAAGCTCTGACGTATTGTAAGCAACGTTTGCTCCATCTTAATTTATGTGATGTGCTCCTGACCATAAAAGTATTGTTCTAGAGAAGTGAGTGCTCTATCGAGTGTTGATCCCTTTTTTCCAATGTTGACGCTGGGATAGGTCACTGGGCTTATCGAAGACTCAATAGGAACTCACGTAAACTGTGTGAGTACGTGTGTGTATGTATCAGTGGAGGCTTCTGATGGGAGGACGGCTCATAATAAATGGCTGGTACGGCGCAAATGAAATGGCATCAAACACAAAGAAACCATGTGTTTGATATCATTCCACTTATACAGCTCCAGCCATTACCACAAGCCTGTCCTCTCCAATTAAGGTGCCACCGACCTGCAGTGGTATGTATGTTACACAAACCTGCAAGTGTACATGCATGACCTTCTATATTCCTGTCTGAGTATTATTCACTCATAGTTGTGTTCATATGAAAGGGTATATAGCATCTATGTATGAAAATGTCCACATGCCATCTCTGTATCTCTATTTATTAGGGATCCCAGGAGTGTGCAAAGCTGCCATCAAGGCAAAGGGTGTCTGCTTTGAAGAATCTCACATATAAAATATATTTTGATTTGTTTATCGCTTTTTTGGTGACTAAAAGCAGACCTCTTGGTCTCTGTTGGGTTTCAGATTCTGCAAACATTTTCTTCCTGTGGTGCAATCCTCATGCCACAGAATCAACAACAAAGCTTAATTCACTCAGTCATTCACAGACTGAGTTAATACATTATTCCATATGTTTATTTCATGGTTTATGTCTTCACTATTATTCTACAATGTAGAAAATGTTCAAATGAAAATAAAACACTTGAATGAATAGGTGTGTCCAAACTTTTGACTGGTACTGTACGTGTGTGTCGAGTGCGTTCCATAAGGTACTGTATATATTTTTAAATCTGATTTTACTGCTTGCATCAGTTACCTGATGTGGAATAGAGTTCCATGTAGTCATGGCTCCATGTAGTACTGTGCGCTCCCCATGTCTGTTCTGGACTTGGGGATTGTGAAGAGACCTCTGGTGGCATGTCTTGTGGGGTATGCATGGACACCGGGAGGCCCCGGTACACAACTGAGCAAGAGGACAAGTACATTAGAGTGTCTAGTTTGAGAAACAGACGCCTCACAAGTCCTCAACTGGCAGCTTCATTAAATAGACCTGAAAAACAACAGTCTCAAAGTCAACAGTGAAGAGGCGACTCCGGGATGCTGGCCTTCTAGGCAGAGCTGGAAAGAAAAAGCGATATCTCAGACTGGCCAATAAAAATAAAATATTAAGATGGGCAAAAGAACACAGACACTGGACAGAGGAACTCTGCCTAGAAGGCTAGCGTCCCGGAGTCGCCGGGGCCTCCCACTCCTCTTTCTATTCTGGTTAGAGCCAGTTTGCGCTGTTCTGTGAAGGGAGTAGTACACAGCGTTGTACGAGATCTTCACTTTCTTGGAATTGTTTTTGCGTGGAATAGCCTTAATTTCTCATAACAAGAATAGACTGACAAGTTTCAGAAGAAAGTACTTTGTTTCTGGTCATTTAGAGCCTGAAATGCTGATGATCCAGATACTCAACTAGTCTAAAGAAGGCTAGTATTATTGCTTCTTTAATCAGAACAATAGTTTACAGCTGTGCTAACATTTAACAAAAGGGTTTTCTAATGATCAATTAGCCTTTAAAATTATAAACTTGGATTAGCTAACACAACGTGCCTTTGGAACACAGGAGTGATGGTTGCTCATAATGGGCCTCTGTACGCCTATGTAGATATTCCATTTTTTTAAATCTGCTATTTCCAGCTACAATAGTCATTGACAAGGATTGGCCCCTTTTTTTCCATTTTCACCTAAAATGACATACCCAAATCGAACTGCCTGTAGCCTAGGCCCTGAAGCAAGGATATGCATATTCTTGGTACCATTTGAAAGGAAACACTTTGAAGTTTGTGGAAATGTGAAAGGAATGTAGGAGAATAACACATTACATCTGGTAAAAGATAATACAAAGAAAAAAAAATGTTTTTTTTGTATTTTCTTTGTACCATCATCTTTGTAATGCAAGAGAAAGGCCATAATGTTTATTCCAGCCCAGGTGCAATTTAGATTTTGGCCACTAGGTGGCAACAGTGCATGCGCAAAACTTCAGACTGATCCAATGAACCATTACATTTCTGTTCAAAATGTTGTATCAAGACTGCACAAATGTGCCTAATTTGTTTATTAATAACTTTTCATGTTCAAAACTGTGCACTCTCCTCAAACAATAGCATGGTATTATTTCACTGTAATAGCTACTGTAAATTGGACAGTGCAGTTAGATTAACAATAATTTAAGCTTTATGCCAATATCAGATATGTCTACATTTTATTTTTACTTACAACCTCATGCTAATCGCATTAGCCTACGTTAGCTCAACCGTCTCGCAATCGTGAAGAAGTTAACAATGTCTACACTGTATTTCTGATCGATTTGATGTTATTCTAATGAACAAAAAATGTGCTTTTCTTTCAAAAACGATGAAATTTCTAAGTGACCCCAAACTTTTAAACGGTAGTGTCTGTCTGCATGTACAGTATATGCAGAGTATATAGGTCCCATTTGGCTGAGTTTGTAGAGCATAGCTCTTGCAATGCCAGGGGTTGTGGGTTTGATTCCCATGGGGGACGAGTACAAACAATTATGAAGATGTGCATTCAGAAAGTCTTCAGACCCCTTGAATTTTTCCATATTTTGTTTCGTTACAGCCTTATTCTAAAATGTATTAAATTGTATTTTTCCCTCATTAATCTACACACAATGACGCAAAAACAGGTTTTATCAATTTTTGCAAATGTACTAAAAATAAAAAACTGAAATATCACATTCATATAAGTATTGAGACCCTTTACTAAGTACTTTGTTGAAGAACCTTCGCCAGCGATTATAGCCTCACATCTTATTGGTTATTAATCTACAAGCATGGCATACCTATATTTGGGGAGTTTCGCCCATTCTTCTCTGCAAATCCTCTCAACCTTAGTCAGGTTGAATGGGGAGCGTCGCTGCACAGCTATTTTCAGGTGTCTCCAGAGATGTTTGATCGGGTTCAAGTCCGGACATTCAGAGACTTGTCCCGAATCCACTCCTGCGTTGTCTTGGCTGTGTGCTTAGGGTCGTTTGAAGGTGAACCGTCGCCCCAGTTTGAGGTCCTGAACGCTCTGGAGCAGGTTTTCATCAAGGATCTCTCTGTACTTTGCTCTGTTCATTTTTCCCTCAATCCTGACTAGTCTCCCAGTCCCTGCCTCTGAAAAACATCCCCACAGCATGTTTCTGGTAAGAAGAGGGCCGGGGGCGTATGCCTTATGGCTAAAGAGACATGGTGTGATGAAAGAAACATACAGGAACTCAAATCCTTCTGTTCACCTGATTTAGAATTCCTCACAATCAAATGTCGACCACATTATCTACCAAGAGAATTCTCTTCGATTATAATCACAGCCGTATATATCCCCCCCCAAGCAGACACATCTATGGCTCTGAACAAACTTTATTTGACTCTTTGCAAACTGGAATCCATTTATCCGGAGGCTGCATTCATTGTAGCTGGGGATTTTAACAAGGCTAATCTGAAAACAAGACTCCCTAAATTTTATCAGCATATCGATTGCGCAACCAGGGGTGGAAAAATCTTGGATCATTGTTACTCTAACTTCCGCGATGCATATAAGGCCCTGTCCCGCCCTCCTTTCGGAAAAACTGACCACGACTCCATTTTGTTGATCCCTGCCTACAGACAGAAACTAAAAAAAGAAGCTCCCACGCTGAGGTCTGTTCAACGCTGGTCTGACCAAGCTGACTCCACACTCCAAGACTGCTTCCATCACGTGGACTGGGAGATGTTTCGTATTGCGTCAGATAACAACATTGACGAATACGCTGATTCGGTGTGCGAGTTCATTAGAACGTGCGTTGAAGATCGTCGTTCCCATAGCAACGATTAAAACATTCCCTAACCAGAAACCGTGGATTGATGGCAGCATTCGCGTGAAACTGAAAGCGCGAACCACTGCTTTTAATCAGGGCAAGGTGACTGGTAACATGACCGAATACAAACGGTGCAGCTATTCCCTCCGCAAGGCTATCAAACAAGCTAAGCGCCAGTACAGAGACAAAGTAGAATCTCAATTCAACGGCTCAGACACAAGAGGTATGTGGCAGGGTCTACAGTCAATCACGGAATACAAGAAGAAAACCAGCCCAGTCACGGACCAGGATGTCTTGCTCCCAGGCAGACTAAATAACTTTTTTGCCCGCTTTGAGGACAATACAGTGCCACTGACACGGCCTGCAACGAAAACATGCGGACTCTCCTTCACTGCAGCCGAGGTGAGTAAGACATTTAAACGTGTTAACCCTCGCAAGGCTGCAGGCCCAGACGGCATCCCCAGCCGCGCCCTTAGAGCATGCGCAGACCAGCTGGCCGGTGTGTTTACGGACATATTCAATCAATCCCTATACCAGTCTGCTGTTCCCACATGCTTCAAGAGGGCCACCATTATTGTTCCTGTTCCCAAGAAAGCTAAGGTAACTGACCTAAACGACTACCGCCCCCGTAGCACTCACTTCCGTCATCATGAAGTGCTTTGAGAGACTAGTCAAGGACCATATCACCTCCACCCTACCTGACACCCTAGACCCACTCCAATTTGCTTACCGCCCAAATAGGTCCACAGACGATGCAATCTCAACCACACTGCACACTGCCCTAACCCATCTGGACAAGAGGAATACCTATGTGAGAATGCTGTTCATCGACTACAGCTCGGCATTCAACACCATAGTACCCTCCAAGCTCGTCATCAAGCTCGAGACCCTGGGTCTCGACCCCGCCCTGTGCAACTGGGTACTGGACTTCCTGACGGGCCGCCCCCAGGTGGTGAGGGTAGGCAACAACATCTCCACCCCGCTGATCCTCAACACTGGGGCCCCACAAGGGTGCGTTCTGAGCCCTCTCCTGTACTCCCTGTTCACCCACGACTGCGTGGCCACGCACGCTCCAACTCAATCATCAAGTTTGCGGACGACACAACAGTGGTAGGCTTGATTACCAACAACGACGAGACGGCCTACAGGGAGGAGGTGAGGGCCCTCGGAGTGTGGTGTCAGGAAAATAACCTCACACTCAACAAGACTAAGGAGATGATTGTGGACTTCAGGAAACAGCAGAGGGAACACCCCCCTATCCACATCGATGGAACAATAGTGGAAAGGGTAGCAAGTTTTAAGTTCCTCGGCGTACACATCACAGACAAACTGAATTGGTCCACTCACACAGACAGCATCGTGAAGAAGGCGCAGTAGCGCCTCTTCAACCTCAGGAGGCTGAAGAAATTCGGCTCGTCACCAAAAGCACTCACAAACTTCTACAGATGCACAATCGAGAGCATCCTGGCGGGCTGCATCACCGCCTGGTACGGCAACTGCTCCGCCCACAACCGTAAGGCTCTCCAGAGCGTAGTGAGGTCTGCACAACGCATCACCGGGGGCAAACTACCTGCCCTCCAGGACACCTACACCACCCGATGTTACAGGAAGGCCATAAAGATCATCAAGGACAACAACCACCCGAGTCACTGCCTGTTCACCCCGCTGTCATCCAGAAGGCGAGGTCAGTACAGGTGCATCAAAGCTGGGACCGAGAGACTGAAAAACAGCTTCTATCTCAAGGCCATCAGACTGTTAAACAGCCACCACTAACATTGAGTGGCTACTGCCAACACACTGTCAATGACACTGACTCTACTCCAGCCACTTTAATAATGGGAATTGATGGGAAATGATGTAAATATATCACTAGCCACTTTAAACAATGCTACCTTATATAATGTTACTTACCCTACATTATTCATCTCATATGCATATGTAGATACTGTACTCTATATCATCGACTGCATCCTTATGTAATACATGTATCACTAGCCACTTTAACTATGCCACTTTGTTTACATACTCATCTCATATGTATATACTGTACTCGATACCATCCACTGTATCTTGCCTATGCTGCTCTGTACCATCACTCATTCATATATCTTTATGTACATATTCTTTATCCCCTTACACTGTGTATAAGAGAGTAGTTTTGAAATTGTTAGTTAGATTACTTGTTGGTTATTACTGCATTGTCGGAACTAGAAGCACAAGCATTTTGCTACACTCGCATTAACATCTGCTAACCATGTGTATGTGACAAATAAAATTTGATTTGATTTTGATGCTGCTACCACCATGCTTCACAGTAGGGATGGTCAAAGGTTTCCTCCAGACGTGATACTTGGCATTCAGGCCAAAGAGTTCATGCCAATCTTGCTTTCACCAGACCAGGGAATCTTGTTTCTCATGGTCTGAGTCCTTTAGGTGCCTTTTGGCAAACTTCAAGCGGACTGTCATGTGCCTTTTACTGAGGAGTGGCTTCCGTTTGGCCACTCTACCATAAAGGCCTGATTGGTGGAGGGCTGCAGATGTTTGTTCTTCTGGAAGGTTCTCCCATCTCCACACTGGAGCTCTGTCAGAGTGACCATCGGGTTCTTGGTCACCTCTCTGACCAAGACCCTTCTCCCCCGATAGCTCAGTTAGACCAGGCAGCCAGCTCTAGGAAAAGTCTTGGTAGTTCCAAACATCTTCCATTTAAGAATGATTGAGGCCATTATGTTGTTGGGGACCTTCAATGTTGCATACATTTTTTGGTACCCTACCCCAGATCTGTGCCTTGACACAATCCTGTCTCAGAGCTTTATGGCAAATTCCTTCGACCTCATAGCTTGGTTTTTGCTCTGACATGCACTGTCAACTGTGTGACCTTATATAGACAGGTGTGCGCCTTTCCAAATCATGTTCAATAAATTGAATTTACCACAGGTGGTCTCCAATCAAGTTGTAGAAACATCTCAAGGATGATCAACGGAAACAGGAAGCACCTGAGCAGAATTTCGAATCTCATGGTAAAGGGTCTGGGGACAATAAAAGGCCACTCTAAAACTATGCACAGTTTTGTCACACAACACAGATGTCTCAAGTTGAGGGAGCGTGCAATTGCCATGCTGACTACAGGAATGTCCACCAGAGATGTTGCCAGATAATTGAATGTGAATTTCTCTACCAAATGTCATTAGAGATTTTGGCGGTACTTCCAACTGGCCTCACAACCGCAGACCACATGTATGGTGTTGTGTGGGCAAGCGGTTTGCTGATGTCAATGTTGTGAACATGGTGACCGTGGGGTTATGGGCAGGCATAAGCTACGGATAATTGCATTTATCGATGGCAATTTGAATGCACAGTGATACCGTGACGAGATCCTGAGGACCATCCACTATCACCTCATGTTTCAGCATGATAATGCACGGCCCATTGTGGCAAGGATCTGTACACAATTTCTGGAAGCTGAATATGTCCCAGCTCTTCCATGGCCTGCATACTCACCAGACATGTCACCCATTGAGCATGTTTGGGATGCTCTGGATTGATGTGAATGACAGCTTATTCCAGTTCCCGTCAATATCCAGCAACCTCAAACAGTCATTGAAGAGGAGTGGGACAACATTCCACTGGCCACAATCAACAGCCTGATAACTATATGGGAAGGAGATGTGTCGCGCAGAATGAGGCAAATGGTGGTCACACCAGATACTGACTAGTTTTCTGATCAGCACCCCAAAAAATGTTTTAAGGTACTTGTGACCAACATATGCATATCTGTATTCCCAGTCATGTGAAATCCATAGATTAAGGCCTAATGAATTTATTTCAATTGACAGATGTCCTTATATGAAGTGTAACTCAGTAAAATCTTTGAAATTGTTGCATATTGCGTTTATATTTTTGTTCAGAATACATGAGTCTGTGTGTGAGTACGTGAGTCAGCATGTAAATGGTTGAGTGGCTGTGTCTCCGTGTAACAGCATAGTTGGGGAACACAGGTGCTGTCTGGCACACACAAGGCTTTCTGTATTCACAAAAATCTCTACCATGAGAGGCTAATGCATCAAAGCTCTTCCACAGTAACTAGGGAAATGTCTGGATTCACAGCGCCTCAGAACGGGACTTGACTGGAAATCTGTAGCAGCAGCAGACGAAGCAACCACAGGTTGCAGGTTTTAAAACACAATTACTGTACAAATGGGAATTTACTCAAGTTTATATCAGATGAATTCAAAGCCCAAATCGCTTGCAGCCAATAGGATAGCTGCTGTACCATTTCACCAGGTTAACCTGAAGATCCGCAGATGGCAGCAATAAGGGCACATTAGTATTTATAGCGATAAGGCTAAATTCACATCACGCAGTGATGTCACCTTCCTGAAACCTGAAGTACTACCATGGTTCTGATGGGACGCTAGCAGTGAAGAATTATTCTTCAGTAATGTCCATAGCTTTGTGGAGTTCATTGTGTTTTTGAGAACGCTGGTTCAAATCTCATATTCGCCATGGCAGTGGTGAATCACCTTCTCCAGCTGATGACACCTGCCTTGTCCAACCTCACCTAGAGGTCCTCCACCTCATAGCCTTCCAGGTGGGACTAGGACACGAGCACCTGAGGGTACAATGGAAGCCTTCATTTAGCCTCTGTCCTCCAATCCTTTCCCAATGAGAGTTTAAAAAAAAAAGTGATATGACACTGCAAGTTAAACTGTAGGCTATACATACCTTCACCCATCTTAATGTAAGCGATGAAAGCTGAGGGGTGGTGAAAAAGCTTCCTCAAGTCCCCAACTTTCCCACCCCTTGCATGGCCATAGACTCCCTATTGTGGGGTGAACGTGCCCAGGTGTGCTCCTGCAGCTGGTTCATTAGTTAAATGGACATTCCATCAAGCGTTTAAGTGGCATGGTACAAGATGAACGACCACATTGGAAAAATAATAATGAGTTTGAAGAGCAAGATGGAGGAGGACTGAACAGTGACAAGGTAATGGAAATAATTGTCAAGTGGGCTACCCATGGATGCCAGTATCCTGTAAAGGGTTAACTCTGCAATGGTCAAGCTCAAGGACCCAGATGTATAACCTGCATTGTGGCCATATTATTTTCTCAGTAAACAAGGTGTACCTTGTTTACTTGGAGGTGTACCTGTGGATGTATTTCAAGGCCCACGTTCAAACTCAGTGCCTCTTTGCTTGACATCATGGGAAAATCAAAAGAAATCAGCCAAGACCTCAGAAAAAAATGGTAGACCTCCACAAGTCTGGTTCATCCTTGGGTGCAATTTCCAAACTCCTGAAGGTACCAGGTTCATCTGTACAAACAATAGTACGCTAGTATAAACACCATGGGACCACACAGCCATCATACCGCTCAGGTAGGAGACACGTTATGTCTCCTAGAGATAAACGTACTTTGGTGCGAAAAGTGCAAATCAATCCCAGAACAACAGCAAAGGACCTTGTGAAGATTCTGGAGGAAACATGTACAAAAGTATCTATATCCACAGTAAAACGAGCCCTATATTGACATAACCTGAAAGGCTGTTCAGCAAGGAAGAAGCCACTGCTCCAAAACCGCCCAAAAAAGCCAGACTACGGTTTGCAACTGCACATGGGGACAAAGATCGTACTTTTTAGAGAAATGTCCTCTGGTCTGATGAAACAAAAATTGAACTGTTTGATTAGAATGACCATCGTTATGTTTGGAGGGAAAAGGGCGAGGCTTGCAAGCCGAAAAACATCATCCCAACCGTGAAGCACGGGGGTGGCAGCATCATGTTGTGGGGGTGCTTTGCTGCAGGAGGGACTGATGCACTTCACAATATAGATGGCATCATGAGGATGGACTATTATGTGGATATATTGAAGCAACATCTCAAGTTAAAGCTTGGTCGCAAATGGGTCTTCCAAATGGACAATGACCCAAAGCATACTTCCAAAGTTGTGGCAAAATGGCTTAAGGACAACAAAGTCAAGGTATTGGGGTGGCCATCACAAAGCCCTGACGTCAATCCTATAGAACATTTGTGGGCAGAACTGAAAAAGTGTGTGCGAGCAAACCTGACTCAGTTACACCAGCTGTCAGGAGGAATGGGCCAAAATTCACCCAATTTATTGTGGGAAGTTTGTGGAAGGCTATCCAAAACATTTGACCCAAGTTAAACTATTTAAAGGCAATGCTACCAAATACTAATTGAGTGTATGCAAACTTCTGACCCACTGGGAATGTAATGAAAGAAAGAAATAATAAATACATCTCTCTACTATTATTCTGACATTTCATATTCTTAAAATAAAGTGGTGATCTTAACTGACCTAAGACAGGGAATATTTACTAGGGTTAAATGTCAGGAATTGTGAAAATGTATTTGGCTAAGGTGTATGTAAACTTTCGACTACAACTGTATACTGCTCCCCATTCACTCTTACTGGACTAAATACACACAAAACACAAACAAACACAGACACACCAAAAGGTTAAAGGACTTAAAGGGTTGGAGCTGATGGTGAGGTTGGTCAACAGAGGACGTTATGTTAGAGGGAGGGAGAGATGAAAGAGGAGTATCTACTTACCAGAGTCTGCCTCTGTGGGTTTGGCTGAGAGGGCGACATGGAGCTCTGAAGCACCCATTAGCATGAGAGAGAGAGATTGAGAGTGGGATGCAGATAGAGAGAGAAAGCACCTACACAGGGGAACATAGAGCTATCCTCTACTACTGATCAACAAACATACCAGCACATAATATAAACCTTCCAAAACCTCAGTTACCAACTGCATATAATGTAACGTATAATGGGCTCCCGATCGAAGCAGTGGTCTAAGGCACTGCATCTCAGTGCTAGAGGTGTCACTACAGACCCTGGTTTGATTCCAGGCTGTATCACAGCGGTCTAAGGCACTGCATCTCAGTGCTAGAGGTGTCACTACAGACCCTGGTTTGATTCCAGGCTGTATCACAGCGGTCTAAGGCACTGCATCTCAGTGCTAGAGGTGTCACTACAGACCCTGGTTTGATTCTAAGGCCAGTCACTACAGACCCTGATTCCAGACTATCACTACAGCTGGTCTAAGGCACTGCATCTCAGTGCTAGAGGTGTCACTACAGACCCTGGTTTGATTCCAGGCTGTATCACAGCGGTCTAAGGCACTGCATCTCAGTGCTAGAGATGTCACTACAGACCCTGGTTTGATTCCAGGCTGCATCACAGCGGTCTAAGGCACTGCATCTCAGTGCTGGAGGTGTCACTACAGACCCTGGTTTGATTCCAGGCTGTATCACAGCGGTCTAAGGCACTGCATCTCAGTGCTAGAGGTGTCACTACAGACCCTGATTCCATTCCAGGCTGTATCACAACCGGCCATGATTGGGTGTCCCATAGGGCGGCACACAATTGGCCCAGCGTCGTCCGGGTTTGGCAGGGGTAGGCCGTCATTGTAAATAAGAATTTGTACTTGACTGACTTGCCTAGTTAAATAAAGGTTAAATAACATTTATAAAAACATACTTAGTATGTTCACCTTAAAAATATATAATGTTTTGGATGGAGCAATTCAAACAATGTCAAGGATGACATGAAAACAGTAAGCATATACACTGGTATATTAAACACAGAAACATGTATTTCTGTCCAGCATGTTGAAGTCCTTCACTACCTCGCAGCCCAACTTGGCACCGAGGGAGAGGGCAAACGTGAAGCTGTTGTAGCAGGGGTGAAGCTGTTGTAGCATTAGCAGGGGCAGCCAGGCATCGGTGGGCATCGTCCTCCCACCGTCGGTTGGTTTGTTTGGTTTAGTATTTCAGAGAGAGAGGGCCAGCGCCCCACCTACAGTCCAGTATGGAACACAGATGTCCCATTCACTCACCGGGGGATTAAAAAGCGGAGAGTTTGTTAACACCAAGCACTCGCTTTTCTTTGAGGGCATTGCTAAGCTCAATGTCTCTCTGTATGGCCTTGGGACTTCTCATTAGGGGAGAAAAGCAAGCACCTTTGACTGGGGCTACAGACGACTTCCCTGGATCAAAACATTGGAATGTGTCTCAGAGACACTCATGCACATACACACGACCCCCCACTCGTTCCCAGGCTCTGGTGGGGTTTCTAGGTCGAGGGGACTGTGCTGATAGCAGGGGAACTACAGCAGGAGTGATGCCAACTGCCTTGTAAACGCTGTTGCCTTAGTTCAATATGCCACCTGGGGAGGCCTCAGGATGAGGCAGATATGGACTTTGACGTATGTTTCACATGAACTTGTCTTCTCAGCCATCACATTTAATACACCAAAATCAATGAACGGCTAGATGGATGGATAGGTGGATTGATGTCACCGATGTACTCCAACCAACATGCTACCAGCAAGTTTCACATCTTCTACACACAAAAGCCTCACAATGTGGCCCAGGGGGTAACAGCTTACCTGCACCAGTGCAACTGGACTGGCCAAGTGGTCATGTTTACATGGAATATTCATTTCACATTTGCTCTTTAATGCTTGGCTGCCTAAGCCTGTGATGAAGCCTGTTCCAAAATGGACATGCTCCAATACCAGTTGGACTGGGTCCTCGCAGTGCCAAGCTGTGTGGTGCCCTCTCTGTTTGCCCGCTGACACCCACGTCAACCATCCCATCCTGAGGAAAGCTAAATGTTTGTGTGGCGCTGCGATACACGCCAAGACACGGTAAAGGTACAAGGCTAGGTTGACCACAGGACGTCCAGAGCATTCCGCGAGGAAACACGCAGCGAGAGGCCTTTACCTTTCAACAGGAAAAATAACACTCTGGTGTAGCTCTGTGTAACAACATACAGTTAAAAGAGGGCAACCTTGTTTTCCCATTAGAAACAATAGTTGTTTAAATGTAAATGTTTTCTTTATTAGACTGCCAAGCCAGCTTGAATTGCGCTCGGACATAAATTAATTTTGAAGAGATCGATTTTGGCTAGCGTCTTTGCTGTTCACTCAGATTGGTGAACAACAGCATACAGTGTAATCTCATGCTCCACTTTCTCAAGACAGCTGCCGCTATAGGGGAGAATTTAATGCACAGGCAAGTTTGGCTGCGATTTTATGGGTTTCAAATTGTGGTAACCAAAAGAAAATACTTCTCCTCCATCTTTAGGACAGATGTTTGGCCCCAGATCAGCCTTGAAGTTTGGCCTAGTTCAGCCTTGATGTTTGGCCCAGTTCAGCCTAGATCAGTGTCATACAAGATCTACTCTAGTGCTGTGCAGTTTCTGCACAATTATTATTATTTTTTAACACTTTTTCAGTTCACTTAGAGATTTGAAAATGCTCCCACCAGACAGCCATTTAAATATTCAAGTCATACACATCAACAGTACATGTTGTCTACAGATAGTATTTCCAACCACAACCTGCTGGTCTGAGGTGGCTTGAAAGGTCTCACGGTCACAGACCCTGACTGTTTCTCTTAAATCAGCTGAAATGCATAATATTTCTCCCTGATGAACAAAGTATCTTTCGGTGGCCATTTTGTCTTCGTTGTCAGGGTGGGCGTTGAAAATCCTTTATTTGACCCCTCTGGGATTTCCGCAGCAGATATTTTACGCCAGACAAATGTACAGACAGTAACGAGCTTATTTAGGATTTTTGTTCAGTCAGCCCGCATCCTGAGTATATGTATTGAAGTTGGTTGATGAACAGATCTTCCTGTTTCTATTCAACCTAGTCTCTGCAGAAGGTGGGGGAGGAAGTGATTTCAGACTTCCTTTCTCTCCTGAGGAACGGCTAGACGGGAGAGAAGGTCAAATAAGCAGGCGGGCGAAGTTAAGATGATACAAAGATGTCATTTCTAGGTTGGGTTTCTTTTATCTTCCTCAAATCAACACTAATAGTGAGTAATATCACAGTAATATCACTAATATAATACAATTCCCTCTCCATGTACGTAATTGATCAAATGGGCCTATACATCTAACTTAGTATACTGGTGTAAGATTATTTAATGAGTTGTTATTTAAAATCAGCTTCCCTGTAGGCTATTCTGATTGGATAGTGCAGTGCCTACCGGGTAACTCTACTGATGTCATCTACTATAACTCAACTAATTCCTGTATTGCTGATCCAGTCACACTGAATCATTCAGTCAGAATGACACAAAACACTCGAACTACACTAGCATAAATCATTGGACTTAATGAGAATAACTACAAGGATCGTATAAAGCTTTTTGGTTTTAAAGAGGCAATTCTAAAATCATCAGGCGGTTTTGGAATGACAATTTAAACACTGGTAGGGCGCTCCCCAATTTTTCCATTGTTCCATATTGAATATAATCATCAAAGGAAGACCTAAGTGACCAGCATTGGGCTTTTATTGTGGAATCTCGTAACAATTTACGAGGCGTAATTACCATTGTTTTCTAATTATGAAATAAATAAAGGAGGCATGGTGGAGGCATTAAACTGGTGGCAGAGGCTTCATAAAAATGTTCTCCATGTTGTCACTTGGTTGACATACCCCTCCTTTAGTTCAAAGACTCAACATAAGCTCAAGGAACGATCATTAGTGTGTGTGTGTGTGTGTGTCTGTGTATGAGAGAGAGAAAGAAAATTAAAGCATACTTAGGGGGGTTTGTTTTGAAAGGCCTATCCTCACTCAATGGTGCATTGTGGGTACTGGGGTGCAGGGGAAAAGGTAGCATTGTGGTGAAAAAGGAGGGAAAAGTTTACATCATCCTGCTTGAGACATTACTGCAGTTAGGATGGGTCTGTGAGAGAGAGGAAAAAAACAGCAGGAGGGAGGACCTCTTGATACTGTTTGATGGAAAACCTGTTAAGGGCTTTGGTTTACTAAATGGTTCCCAGCAGCATCCAGGGCATGGAAAGAACGTGTGGAGCAATGATCTGAGGTCCTCTTTGTCCTTCTGGACAATTCCACAGGGCAAGGCATTGTGAGTGCTCAACTTTTGTTGAACCAGAGGAAGATGGCAATTCCCCCCTCAAACATCTTGTAAGGGTTCCTGCAAGGGTTTCTTCCTTATTTTCCATAGCAAAGATAACCTAGATTGTTAGGGTTTCATATGCTTATCACTATAGGAGCTGGGTGGAATAAGATCAAATCTAAAAAAAATAAAAGGTATGGGAGAAATATAGTGCCACTTGCAAAATGTGCAATGTACAGTACTTATGAATGCTGTTCGCAGAGTGCTCGTCATTGAATCCTGAATACATTCTGTCTAGAAAACCAGCCCATCCCTTCTAAACAGCTTTGAGTCTATGATAAAGTACCATAACATGTCACAACACTCAAAACGTCACTGAGCCCACTGTATCTAAGTGACATAATAAGGAGTGGACTTGAGTTAGACTAATCACTTAACGAAGATGCAATTTGTGTTGTTGGTTTGTTTACAGACTCACTCTGCGGTCATTAGGACAGTTGCTATGGTGATGCCACTGGCACTTTGCTTGAATTCCCCAAGAGGAGTAGAGAACATTATTTTTTTCATAAAATGACAGAAGACATTAGCACAGATGTTTCTCCTCAAATGTGCTATGTAAACCAACAGAGATCTATGCTTCACGTCATGCACATTTCATTTCCAGTAGGGTGTAACACACATACTACCTACTCATTGCTACTTATTCTTGGGTATTGGTAGATTGTCAAAAATTATATATGTAAAAAGATGACTGTGGGTAAAAGAAGAACAATAGTCTATACATTTACGAGTGCACCTGATAAATGTGTCTGTTTTCTGCATTTCGCAGCTATAGTTTACAACATTATAGCCTGCAGTAGGGTGGATTTGGGACTGGCAGTTACCATGGTCCCGTAATTCTCAGATCCCCTTTGCTTCCAGTCATTAGTGACACCTGGTGTTGTCATCTGGAATGATGTCACTCAGTAACAAGATGTACCCAAACACAACCAAATCTGTAACAGACATAGGCCTCACTGTATTTCATCATTCACAAAATGCATTTGCAACAAAATGTATGACCATACAAAAAAATAATGGTACAGGTCTCCCACCTGTACCATGTACATATTAGTAATTTAGCAGACGCTCTTATCCAGAGCAATTTACAGTAGTGAGTGAATCCATTTTTATACTTTTTCCCCATACTGATCCCCCTTGGGAATCAAACCCACAATCCTGGCATTGCGAGCGCTATGCTCTACCAACTGAGCTACACGGTACCACACAGACAGACATAATTACCAAAGGACTTCAATCATGGCATGTGATATTAATTGTACAGAGTTACTGTATATCCCAGCTAGAACAAAATGTTCAAAAACAAACTTACACAGAACAGAAAGAAAACATTGTGGTAACTTTCTGTGAATCAAATTTATTTGGGATGGCTCTTTGCCTCTACCAGCTTTCTCCTCACATGGGGTACAGAAGAAAACCAATGAAGGTGGTTTGTAGGTCATAACCAATGACATGTGTCCTGCTAATTAAGAAAGCATAGATCTGTTCCTCAAACTCAACAACACGGTAACTCCGTTGGTCACCCATCTTCCCTGCCAGGAGCACTGTGATCATACACACCAGCAACGGCAACTCAGTCCTTCATCAAGTGCACATTCATTATGTAGTCATTGTGTTTGAAGCAGCTTAAGGTAAAGCAATAGATTCCTCTCACTGGTGCTCTGAAGTTGCCTATCTCAGTGGGAAGTGTTGAGAGATTAGGATTGGCATGCATACGTGTCCACACACTCACAAACATACACAAAGGTTAGCGGAGACTGCATTTATGGTAAACGCTGCAATGAGACGAGCTTCAATGCCATACAACACTCCATCTGTGGTCTCCAACTGCTCTTAAATGCAAGTAAAACTAAATGTATGCTCTTCAACCGATCGCTGCCCGCACCTGCCCGCCCGTCTAGCATCAGTACTCTGGACGGTTCTGATGTAGGTATTTGTAGTTGTCCACATATTCTAGGTGTCTGGTTAGACTGTAAACTATCCTTCCAGATTCACATCAAAGCATCTCCAATCCAAAATTAAATCTAGAATCGGCTTCCCATTTCGCAACAAAGCATCCTTCACTCATGCTGCCAAACATACCCTCGTAAAACTGACCATCCTACCGATCCTCGACTTCGGCGATGTCATTTACAAAATAGCCTCCAACACTCTACTCAGCAGATTGGATGCAGTCTATCACAGTGCCATCCATTTTGTCACCAAAGCCCCATATACTACCCACCACTGCGACCTGTATGCTCTCGTTGGCTGGCCCTCGCTTCATATTCATCACCAAACCCACTGGCTCCAGGTCATCTATAAGTCTTTGCTAGGTAAAGCCCTGCCTTATCTCAGCTCACTGGTCACCATAGCAGCACCCACCCATAGCACACGCTCCAGCAGGTATATCTCACTGGTCACCCTCAAAGCCAATTCCTCCTTTAGCCTCCTTTCCTTCCAGTTCTCTACTGCCAATGACTGGAACGAATTGCAAAAATCATTGAAGCTGGAGTCTTGGAGCAGTTTACAGATTATTGCACCTGTACATAGCCCATCTGTAAATAGCCCACCCAACTACCTCATCCCCATTTTTTTTGTTGCTCATTTGCACCCCAGTATCTCTACTTGCACATTCATCTTCTGCTCATCTATCACTCTAGTGTTTAATTGCTAAATTGTTATTACTTCACCACTATGGCCTATTTAATGCCTTACCTCCCTAATCTTACTTCATTTGCACACACTGTATATAGACTTTTCTATAGTGTTATTGACTGTACGTTTGTTTATTCCATGTGTAACTCTGTGTTGTTTGTGTCGCAATACTTTGCTTTATCTTGGCCAGGTCGCAGTTGTAAATGAGAACTTGTTCTCAACTGGCCTACCTGGTTAAATAAAAGTGAAATAAAATGTCAGCTCAATCTGAAATGAACTGACATTTCTATCACGCAAGCTAACATGTCAGTGATACAGACTGCATTGAGCCCTTATATAAAATGTGTGAGACAATCAATAGGGTTTGACTCTAAATAGATTTTTGTATGAATTATATAAATACTACTGATGATTCCTCGTTCCTTTAGTGGTAGTATGCTTTTATATACATATGTAACTGGGATACATACAATACACTCACATTGATTATTTTTCTTCAACTGGTCCATCTCGTTCACTTGAACTGTAATGAAATGAACACCAATGTTTGAGAACTATTCAAACTTATTCTGACTACTTCTCAGCAAACCCAAAATGACTACATTATCCTACCCTCAGTCTCTCTCTGCAGGGATACCAACTTGGAATCCAACAGCTTCAGCTTCAATTCCAGAACTACAAAAATATAAGGTACATCAATCTATTGTCATGCCCTGACCGTAGAGAGCTTTTTATGTCTCTATTTTGGTTTGGTCAGGGCGTGATTTGGGTGGGCATTCTATGTTCATTTTTCTATGTTTTGTATTTCTCTGTTTTGGCTGGGTATGGTTCTCAATCAGGGACAGCTGTCTATCGTTGTCTCCGATTAGGAGCCATACTTATGCAGCCCTTTTCCCACCTGTTTTTGTGGGAAGTTGTCTTTGTTTGTTGGCACTATAGCCTTTAGCTTCACGGTTGTTTTTTTTTGGATTGTTTTTTTGTTGGAGTCATAATAATAAAAGGAATATGTACGCTCACCACGCTGCACCTTGATCCAGTTCATTCGACAGCCGTGACATCTATTCTAAGACCAATCCCCATTGATAACAACAATTCATCACTTTGAAGTCATAGCCACATTGGTACCTGATATTCAATTTGACATTACCTGCATTGTCATTGTTTAGATGTTATTCTTCATGCTTTGTGTCCTCGGTGGCTTCCAGCTTGGCTTCCATGTCTGCCATCTTAATCTGCATCGCGATGATGTCTTCCAGGGAGATTGTTTTTCCTGCTCGGTTCGTCAAGGGATCGATTAGGACACCCATGTTGTCGAGGGATTCACTAAGGATTTAATTTCCATTGTTGTCCTATGCCTGCACAACATTGGGCCCAATGACTCAGACAAGAGAGCCCAGTCACACAACTACCAAGAGAAGGTTGATGTTTATTGTCAGGAGTCTGTCCTGGAGGAAGAACTGAGTGATTTCCCCTTTGATAGGTCAGCTGCAAAGTCAAAATTGGCTATATTGTAAAAATGAATTAAATGTAAGGTTACACTCTTAGGAAAAACGGTTCTTCGGCTATCCCCATAGGCAAACCCTTTTTGGTTCTTGGTAGAACTCTCAACATTGAACCCAAGGGTTCTACCTGGAACCAAAAAGGGTTCTCCTATGGGGATAGCCAAAGAACGTTTTAGGTTGTAGATCTAACCTTTTTTCTAAGAGTGTCCGTTTAAAATCGAACTATACGACTTTGTGGTTGTGCCAGCTAGTGACCACTCTGCAGCGCTGCCGCCAGAACAAGTTTCATAACGAAAAAATGATAACCTGCACACCAAGACTGCCATTCCGCTATCTGTGTTTTCTTCGCTGTTGCTGTGCCTCAGCTTTTACAGTCCAAGTTCCTGTTTATCATAGATATTTGTCTGAAATTATCTCAGAGTAGTAAGGAAGTATCAGCCCTATTCATCTTTACAGGCAAAATGTCATGTTTTATCAGCTTCATTGGGTTACTGATTCATTTTTTTAATTGTTTAAATTTTTTATTTCACCTTTATTTTACCAGGTAGGCTAGTTGAGAACAAGTTCTCATTTGCAACTGCGACCTGGCCAAGATAAAGCATAGTGTGAGCAGACAACACAGAGTTACACATGGAATAAACAATTAACAAGTCAATAACACAGTAGAAAACAAAGGGGGGAGTCTATATACAATGTGTGCAAAAGGCATGAGGAGGTAGGCGAATAATTACAATTTTGCAGATTAACACTGGAGTGATAAATGATCAGATGGTCATGTACAGGTAGAGATATTGGTGTGCAAAAGAGCAGAAAAGTAAATAAATAAAAACAGTATGGGGATGAGGTAGGTGAAAATGGGTGGGCTATTTACCGATAGACTATGTACAGCTGCAGCGATCGGTTAGCTGCTCAGATAGCTGATGTTTGAAGTTGGTGAGGGAGATAAAAGTCTCCAACTTCAGCGATTTTTGCAATTCATTCCAGTCACAGGCAGCAGAGTACTGGAACGAAAGGCGGCCAAATGAGGTGTTGGCTTTAGGGATGATCAGTGAGATACACCTGCTGGAGCGCGTGCTACGGATGGGTGTTGCCATCGTGACCAGTGAACTGAGATAAGGCGGAGCTTTACCTAGCATGGACTTGTAGATGACCTGGAGCCAGTGGGTCTGGCGACGAATATGTAACGAGGGCCAGCCGACTAGAGCATACAGGTCGCAGTGGTGGGTGGTATAAGGTGCTTTAGTGACAAAACGGATGGCACTGTGATAGACTGCATCCAGTTTGCTGAGTAGAGTGTTGGAAGCCATTTTGTAGATGACATCGCCGAAGTCGAGGATCGGTAGGATAGTCAGTTTTACTAGGGTAAGCTTGGCGGCGTGAGTGAAGGAGGCTTTGTTGCGGAATAGAAAGCCGACTCTTTATTTGATTTTCGATTGGAGATGTTTGATATGAGCCTGGAAGGAGAGTTTGCAGTCTAGCCAGACACCTAGGTACTTATAGATGTCCACATATTCAAGGTCGGAACCATCCAGGGTGGTGATGCTAGTCGGGCATGCGGGTGCAGGCAGCGATCGGTTGAAAAGCATGCATTTGGTTTTACTAGCGTTTAAGAGCAGTTGGAGGCCACGGAAGGAGTGTTGTATGGCATTGAAGCTTGTTTGGAGGTTAGATCGCACAGTGTCCAATGACGGGCCGAAAGTATATAGAATGGTGTCGTCTGCGTAGAGGTGGATCAGGGAATCGCCCGCAGCAAGAGCAACATCATTGATATATACAGAGAAAAGAGTCGGCCCGAGAATTGAACCCTGTGGCACCCCCATAGAGACTGCCAGAGGACCGGACAGCATGCCCTCCGATTTGACACACTGAACTCTGTCTGCAAAGTAATTGGTGAACCAGGCAAGGCAGTCATCCGAAAAACCGAGGCTACTGAGTCTGCCGATAAGAATATGGTGATTGACAGAGTCGAAAGCCTTAGCACGGTCAATGAAGACGGCTGCACAGTACTGTCTTTTATCGATGGCGGTTATGATATCGTTTAGTACCTTGAGTGTGGCTGAGGTGCACACGTGACCGGCTCGGAAACCAGATTGCACAGCGGAGAAGGTACGGTGGGATTCGAGATGTGGGATAATCATGTTTGAACCGTTGATCCTTTATTGAAGTTATAGCACGTTTGATTTTTTGATTGTGAGTACAATAAAATCAACATAAAGAGATCATATAAAGGAAAACAGAAGAAAACGGAATACATTTACAGAGGTTTTCAGGGGAGTGTGCTTAGTCCACTGACGGCCACCCCCAGGTGGTGAAGGTAGGCAACAACACATCCGCCACGCTGACCATCAACACAGGGGCCCATCAGGCATGTGTGCTTAGTCCCCTCCTGTACTCCCCGTTCACCCACGACTGCGTGGCCATGCACATCACTGACAACGAGCCTATGGTGAGTTCAGACCTGGTAGTGTGGTACCAGGACAACACATCACTAAGGATCCATCAGGACCAAACACACCAACACAGTTGTGAAGAAGCCACGACAACACCTCAAATCATGAAGAGGGCCCTCCAATCCTCAAAAGGTTCTACAGCTACACCATTGAGAGCATCTTGACTGGTCGGAAGTTTACAAACACTTAAGTTGGAGTCATTAAAACTCGTTTTTCAACCACTCCACAAATTTCTTGTTAACAAACTATAGTTTTGGCAAGTCGGTTAGGACATCTTCTTTGTGCATGACACAAGTAATTCTTCCATCAATTGTTTACAGAGATTATTTCACTGTATCACAATTCTAGTGGGTCAGAAGTTTACCTACACTAAGTTGACTGTGCCTTCAACAGCTTGAAAAATTCCAGAAAATGATGTCATGGCTTTAGAAGCTTCTGATCGGCTAATTGACGTCATTTGAGTCAATTGGAGGTGTACCTGAGGATATATTTCAATTCCTACGTTCAAACTCAGTGCCTCTTTGCTTGACATCATGGGAAAATCAAAAGAAATCAGCCAAAACAATTGTAGACCTCCACAAGTCTGGTTCATCCTTGGGAGCAATTTCCAAATGCCTGAAGGTACCACGTTCATCTGTACAAACAATAGTACTCAAGTATAAACACCATGGGACCACGCAGCCGTCATACCGCTCAGGAAGGAGACGCGTTCTGTCTCCTAGAGATAAAAGTACTTTGGTGTGAAAAGTGAAAATCAATCCCAGAACAACAGCAAAAGACCTTGTGAAGATACTGGAGGAAACATGTACAAAAGTATCTATATCCACAGTAAAACATGTCCTATATTGACATAACCTGAAAGGCCGTTCAGCAAGGAAGCTCCAAAACCGCCATAAAAATGCCAGACTACGGTTTGCAAGTACACATGGGGACAAAGATCGTACTTTTGGAGAAATTTCCTCTGGTCTGATGAAACAAAAATAGAACTGTTTGGCCATAATGACCAGCATTATGTTTGGAGGAAAAAGGGCTTGCAAGCCGAAGAACAACATTCCAACCATGAAGCACGGGGGTGGCAGCATCATGTTGTGGGGGTGCTTTGCTGCAGGAGGGACTGGTGCACTTCACAAAATAGATGGCATCAAGAGGAAGGAAAATGATGTGGATTCATTGGTCACCGTGCCATCATACAAGTTCCTGGCCAGAGGGGGCAACATCATTGGTCACCATGCCATCATACAAGTTCCTGGCCAGAAGGGGCAACATCATTGGTCACCATGCCATCATACAAGTTCCTGGCCAGAAGGGGCAACATCATTGGGGGCAACATCATTGGTCACCATGCCATCATACAAGTTCCTGGCCAGAGGGGGCAACATCATTGGTCACCGTGCCATCATACAAGTTCCTGGCCAGACGGGGCAACATCATTGGTCACCGTGCCATCATACAAGTTCCTGGCCAGAGGTGGCAACGTCACCCTATGTGCAGCCATCAGCAATCGTGGCGTCCTCCACCGCCATGTCAAAGTGGGTCCATGCAACACGGCACAACTCCTTCAATTTCTAGATCAGCTGCATAATAACATTCCTCAACAGGAAGGGGAGCAGGGCAACCAGAGCAAGCCCAAGATGTTGTCATTTGGGATTAAGGGAGTTTCCATTGGTCTGCTCTGGTTGGCGCCTTGTTCAATGACCACCCCAGGTTCACAGTTCTTACTTTGCCAGCATATTCCCCATTTCTGAATCCGATTGAGGAATTTCTCTCAGCATGGCGGTGGAGAGTGTATGACAGCAACCCCTACGCACAGCAAAACCTCCTGGACGTAATGGTGGACACCTGTGGTGGGTGATGTGTCCGTGGAGTCTATCCAGGGTTTTCTAAGGCACACAAGGGCATTTTTCCCACACTGCCTGGCAAGAGAAAACAATGTATGACGTTGATGAGATATGACCTGACCCAGACCTGAGACGCTGAGTAACCTGTACATTTGGAAATATAGCTTTTGGAAATTGCGTGTTTTACTATGCATGGACTCTTCTTACATGTTTCGTCAGTGTAACATTTCAAAGGTCAGGTTTTTGACCAAAACAGCATATCCAGTAGTATTCCCTTATCCACTAATGTAAGAGGTATTTATTACAGTACTGTTTAAGTTCTCTCGCCAGGGTGTTCCTGAAAGGGTTATCTGGATAGTCAGTGCTGTGATTTTACAAAGTTTCAAATTATTTCTCTGAAAAGCTATTCTAAACATTTTCGTAGCAGTGTTTTGAATGAATCCCTCCAGTGTGTAACAAACAGTCATGTAGTCTGCATTTGACCGCTTGTGTGTGTTGTCTGAGGGCAAAGTTTGAATTGGGACCCAGAAGTTAGATGGTTGTACCGTTGGGTGAGTTTTTAAAATTGTGTGTGAAGATTTGAGAAAATAGTGAGTAGTTCCAGGAATTGTGTTTAAGCTATTATTATGCGTTTTCCTTAAAACATTAACCTTTAAAGAGATACTCTTGCACGTATTAAACCCATATAATGATGTATATGCATCCTTCCTTACATATCATCTAGAATTATACTGAAAAATATCAAACGCAACAATTTTAAAGATTTTACTGAGTTACAGTTCATATGAGGAAAACAGTCAATTGAAATAAATGCATTAGACCCTAATCTATGGATGTCACATTACTGGGAATACAGATATGCATCGGTTGGTAACAGATACATTTATTTAAAAAAAAAATTAAAAAAAATTTAAAAAAAAAATTGGGCCTCACAATGGATCTCGTCACTGTATTTTTGTGCATTGAAATTGCCATCTATAAAATGCAATTGTGTTCATTATCCGTAGCATGCCAATATCATAACCCCACCGACACCATAAGACACTGTTCACAACATTGACATCGGCAAACTGCTCGCCCACACGACGCGGTTGTGAGGCCGGTTGGACATACTGCAAAATTCTCTAAAACAACGTTTTAGATTTAAGGGGTCTCCAACACCATAACATTGCCACCTGCAACAGATGACAGATGCAAAAATTAAACAATATGTTTTCACAAGCTGAATGGCCATGATGTGCTAAACCATTTTGACAGCAAAGCAGAATTAAAGAGAGGTGGTTAACAGTGCAGTCTTATTGTTCTCAGCCACACTTACTGTACAACCAAGCAAGGCTGCTTTGCACTTCACCATGACATCACTTCCCTGCCATTGACAGAGTGGAAAAAAATGACTACATCAGCTCAATAAAACATAGGGTTAAATATGATCATTGCATTCTAAGTAAATATATCACATTAACCTCAGGGCTTTTGGATAAAGGGAAACTTTGAAAAACTATTAAAAATAAAAAGGTCATGGAAATTCATGATACTTACCACAAGTAAGTGTTTGAGGTCATGTAAATAGTAAAGTGTGTTGCTTGAGCGCAAATGACACAACGGCCCTTTGTTGCTGGTTTTATTGCAATGTGTAGATTAGATTTCTTGTGAAAATTCCACATGCAAATTGTTATGAACTCTTAAACTTGGGGTAAGGCCACACACAACTTGAGATCAGAGTTCGAAGCCTGTACTAGTAAATGAGGTAACTCTAGAACCATATATGGAAGAGCAGTTTGTTTTGGGAATAGAGGAATAGTTGCCGGTTTGAATCCCAGGGCTCATGATGAAGAACCTGGGAGAGTAAGCTGGCAATGGGAGGGTTGCTGGCATCAGAACCTCAGGTGCCACTGACTGTCATTGTGCCCTTTAAGCAAGGCACTTAACCCCAAACTTGCTCTGCAGCTGCCTCTGTGCTGCTTCCAGCCTCATGTGTGTGTGTGTGTGTGTGTGTGTGTGTGTGTGTGTGGGGTCCGGGTGTAAGGAATAAAAATAAGACTGCAAAAAGGACTATTTTCTGATAATAAAGTCTCCCATCTTTAAATGATCTAACATTCAGGTGTGCATGTGTTATTAAAGCATGGAGTCTACAATGTAATGATATTATAACCAACACAGCCCTTTCCCTGTGCTGCTTTCTCACAAAATAAATATATACATTCTTGAGTTCATTTTCCTTGCCCTTTTCACAAAGTTATTTCAGTACAAGACGTTTAACATTTAACTCCATTCTTGAAATGAATTCCCACACAGGCAAGTACGGTTCAGACATTTCCCAAGAAGGATCAAAGACATACCCTCATTATTGACACTAATGCAGTTGGCAGTCTGTCCCACTAAATTAAGATGCCATTGATTGATGCTTATCATTAGACACAGCTGGAGAGAAAAGTGTGTTAATCTAAATATTGCCACAGTTGGACTCCCAGATGATAATCTTGGTAAGTGTACACACTAACACTGCTGAGGCTTGCCAGCATGAAAATAAACACAATGGTTGAGGGGAGATATAGAATGGTAAGAATTACTGGGGAATTTTCTGTTGGAACTTTCCCCTAGTCTCTTTTTACAACCTTCTCAGAATTACTTAATTCACATGCTCAAACAGCAGCTTGATATATTTTGGTCCACACAGTTAGCAGACCAGTTTTATAGCAATTAAATGAAAATGGAACACCCATAAGTAATTCTTATTGTGGGCAAACACCTCATTTTGTTCCCAAAATAACATTCTGGCTTCCCTGCTGAACCAAAGCTTTTACCCCCTCTGTCTGCCACAAGCCCAGGATATACACCGTCGGAAATTTGAGACAAAATATCCACAGGAAAGTATTATTAAACCAACTTTTCAAAATGCTGATAATGACGGTTTTGTCTCCATCATCGGAGGATTGCGTTGTAAATACATGCACAAGATGTGGTTAACAATAGCAGAGCTTGTGCACCTGTTTACATTACGTGTGCATGCATCACATCAGTACCAGCGTTTTTAAAAGTTGGTTTAATAATGTTTTCCTGTGGATATTTTGGTCTTAAATTTCCGGCTGCATAAGGACGAACCAAGCGTATGTAACGGATGTGAAACGGCTAGCTTAGTTAGCGGTGGTGCGCGCTAAATAGCGTTTCAATCGGTGACGCCACTTGCTCTGAGACCTTGAAGTAGTAGTTCCCCTTGCTCTGCAAGGGCCGCGGCTTTTGTGGAACGATGGGCAACGATGCTTCGTGGGTGACTGTTGTTGATGTGTGCAGAGGGTCCCTGGTTCATGCCCGGGTATGGGCGAGGGGACGGTCTAAAGTTATACTGTTACACATACAACTAGTAGAGTATGTTCAAATGTGATTATATTCAACATTCTGACCTGCAGAGATTGTGAGAGAATGTGTTCTGGGAAGTTTATGCCTCTGTGTCAGACCGAATAGTGATTGCAAATATATACAGTTTCAAAATGCTAATGTAGTTGCATGTCAACATTGGTAAACTGAGGCGCTTCCTCCATTTGCTGCACTGCCACTCTAATCTCCTCCATCAGCAGGCTGTCTTTCTGAGCCGCTCTATTCAATTACCTGGTGTACCTCTCCATACCGTGGTCCCCATCTCTGTCAGGGAGTTAAGGAACAAAATGTCGGTGCACGGCATCCTTGGATGGTTTACCTGAAAATAGAAAGTAGTGGTTTATATCTCTCCAAAGGACAGGAGCTCAGAAGCATTGGATGGCTATGTAATTAGATAAAAGTATGTAATACTAATTTGGTAATGACATTTGACTTAATATGAAAATACTTACTTTGTCCATTTATTACAATAGATGTTTGTCTTTGTCCCTTAACATCTCCCAATCTATTATAAATCAGAGGATGGATGTAGGCAAACAACAACACTTTCCGTGAAGTGCACACTTGTTCACTCCCAATCGTGGAATTAAAAGCATAGGATTGGTGTAAGCATAGGCTTGTGCTTACAGGTGAGTTCCATGTGGGGGTAGTGGACAAGTGCATACTTCAGGGGAAAGGGTGCATAATTGGGTCGCAAGGCCTGATCTAGCAACCCACAATCTGAGAATATATTTAAGGGTTGTTAAATGGGGATTATTATTATATACATTTTTTCAATAGTCCTATTCATCCCTAGCTTTCAATCATCTCAAGTTCCACCTGTAACTCTTCCCCAAGTCATTGCTGTAAAAGAGAATGGTGTGTTCAAGAATACATCTAACGAAGCCGAATGTAGATGAAAGTTGGTGAGTGAAGTCAAGGGAGATGTATCTGACAGCCAAGTCAGACAGCAAGGCTCAGATCAACATGGCAGTGTCAACATACAGTTGAAGTCAGAGGTTAACATACACTTAGGTTGGAGTCATTAAAACTTGTTTTTCAACCACTCCACAAATGAATTGTTAAACTATAGTTTTGGCAAGTCGGTTACGATGTCTACATTGTCCTTGACAAGTATTTTTTCCCAACAATTGGTTACAGACAGATTATTTCACTGTATCACAATTCCAGTGGGTCAGAAGTTTACATGCACTAAGTTGACTGTGCCTTTAAACCTCTAGTGACTCCCCATCCTGCATGAGGGAGCGTAATCATCGACTGACACTAATTAGCATAACGCAACGGATATACATATTCCTAGAAAATATTCCTATTCATCATGAAAATCAAAAGTGAAATATATTGACACACAGCTTAGCCTTTTGTTAATCATCCTGTCATCTCAGATTTTCAAAATATGCTTTACAGCCAAAGCTAGACAAGCATGTGTAAGTTTATCGATAGCCTAGCATAGCATTTTGTCCAGCTAGCAGCAGGTAACTTGATCACGAAAATCAGAAAAGCAATCAAATTAAATCGTTTACCCTTTGATGAGCTTCGGATGTTTTCACTCACGAGACTCCAAGTTAGATAGCCAATGTTCCTTTTTTCCAAAAACATTATTTTTGGAGGCGAAATAGCTGTTTGTTCTTCACGTTTGGCTGAGAAATCGCCCGGAAATTGCAGTCACGAAAACACCGAAAAATATTCCAAATTAGCTCCATAATATCGACCGAAACATGGCAAACATTGTTTATAATCAATCCTCAAGGTGTTTTTCAAATATCTATTCGATAATATATCCATCGGGACAATTGGTTTTTCAGTAGGACCGATTGGAATAATGGCTACCTCTGTATTTTACACGAGAATCACTCTGGGAGCCATCAGGTGATCAGTTGCGCAATGTAGCCGCTTACGGGTATTCTTCAACATAAATGCGTAAACCTACGTCACAATGCTGTAGACACCTTGGGGAATACAGAGAAAAAGTAAATCTGGTTGATAGCCCATTCACTGCTCAATAGGGACGCAGCGCTTTCAAAACATGAGGCACTTCCGGATTGAATTTCTCAGGCTTTCGCCTGCAATATCAGTTCTGTTATACTCAGACAATATTTTTACAGTTTTGGAAACTTTAGAGTGTTTTCAATCCTAAACTTTCAATTATATGCATATTCTAGCATCGTGTCCTGACAAAATATCCCATTTACTACGGGAACGTTATTTTTCCAAAAATGAAAATACTGCCCCCTAGTCACATTAAACAGCTTGGAAATTTCCAGAAAATTATGTCATGGCTTTAGAAGCTTCTGATAGGCTAATTGACATCATTTGAGTCAATTGATGTGTACCTGTGGATGTATATCAAGGCCTACCTTCAAACTAAATGCCTCTTTGCTTGACATCATGGGAAAATCAAAAGAAATCAGCCAAGTCTGGTTCATCCTTGGGAGCAATTTCCAAATGCCTGAAGGTACCACATTCATCTGTACAAACAATAGTATGTAAGTAGAAACACCATGGGACCACGCAGCCGTCATACCACTCAGGAAGGAAACGCGGTCGGTCTCCTAGAGATGAACGTATTTTGGTGCGAAAAGTGCAAATCAATCCCAGAACAACAGCAAAGGACCTTGAAGATGCTGGAGGAAACAGGTACAAAAGTATCTATATCCACAGTAAAACGAGTCCTATATCGACATAACCTTAAAGGCCGCTCAGCAAGGAAGAAGCCACTGCTCCAAACCCACCATAAAAATACCAGACTACGGTTTGCAAGTACACATGGGGACAAAGATGGTACTTTTTGGAGAAATGTCTGATGAAACAAAAATATAACTGAGGGAAAAGGAGGAGGCTTGCAAGCCGAGGAACACCATCCCAACCGTGAAGCACAAGGGTGGCAGCATCATGTTGTGGGGGTGGTTTGCTGCAGGAGGGACTGGTGCACTTCACAAAAGATGGCATCATGAGGATGGACAATTGTGGATATATTGAAGCAACATCAAGACATCAGTCCGTAAGTTAAAGCTTGGTCGCAAATGGGTCTTCCAAATGGACAATGACCCCAAGCATACTTCCAAAGTTGTGGCAAAATGGCTTAAGGTCAACGAAGTCAAGCTATTGGAGTGGCCATCACAAAGCCCTGACCTCAATACTATAGAACATTTGTGGGGAGAACTGAAAAAGCATGTGTGAGCAAGGAGGCCTACAAACCTGACTCAGTTACACCAGCTCTCTCAGGAGGAATGGGTCAAAATTCACCCAACTTATTGTGGTAAGCTTGTGGAAGGCTGCCTGAAAAGATTGACCCAAGTTAAACAATTTAAAAGGAAATTCTACCAAATACTAATTGAGTGTAAGTAAACTTCTAACACACTGGGAATGTGAAGGAATAAAAGCTTAAATAAATCACTACTATTCTGATATTTCACATTCTTAAAATAAAGTGATCTTAACTGACCTAAGACAGGGAATTTTTACTAGGATTATATGTGAGGAATTGTGAAAAACTGAGTTTAAAATGTATTTGGCAAATGTGTATGTAAACTTCCGACTTCAATTGTAGCTGCTACTGTATTTTTATTTTCAAAATAAAGGTTTCCATATCACACTCCCCCAAACGAAAAATAATTAAATGTGTACAATTAATTGGTTAGGTCTCAATTACATTCATTTGCATCCCCTGTAGTTTTAGAATCATGGTAACGTTGCGTCCCTTTTTAGTCACGTCTTTGGTCAGTTTCACGTGAGTCATCTAAAAACATCCTAATAATTGGTTGACAAATAGTGCCTTCTACCAGGTAGGCGATGGCTGCATGGTGCAGTTGGTGAGAAGCAACTTGAAAGCGACTTCATCAGAAACCGCTTGACCTGTGATAATGTTTTATCCCCATAATGCACGTGTCAAACTCATTCTACGGAGGGCAGTGTGAGGGATTTCTCTCCACGGTTATACTTGACTGATGAATTAAGGTCACCAATTAGAAAGGAACTCCTTATCTGGTTGTCAAGGTCTTAATTGAAAGGAAAAAAAAAACTCAGACACTCGGCCCTCCAAGGAATGAGTTTGACACCCCTGGCCTAGACAAACTTGATCTAGTCTAACGCACCCAACATGTTCAGTCAATTTACCGTGTAAAATAAGGGTAAATAAAGACATTGACAGCTTTTTTTAACAGGCTCTCAAACACTAAGAGGAAAGCAGATAAGACAACACACATTCACGTTACCTGTAATTAAGCGTGCACGGAAATTCTTCGAATTTACTGTTGGTAGCCAAACATCTTTATTCATAGCAGTGGTCCACTTTCTTTCGGAAATCTAAAAACTTGAATTGTTTAGTTTGTTGCAGGTCTCAACGAACACCCGTAAACACTGCAACACGACCCTTTCGAGGACATCATCTTGATATTCAAAGTTGAATTCATTTTACCACCGTAGCTGGCGTTCTCTACAACTGTTTGACTGTGCTCACTACAACCAAAATAACAAAAATATGCCTGGGCCGCCACACAACGGTCTGGTAAAGGGTCCAAGATTCCACCCGATTAGACAATCACCCCATTAAAAGGAAATCATTTTACCAATCACACCTTTTAATGGGGTGATTGTCGTCTAATCGGGTGAAGATTTAAAAAGGTCTACAGCGCATGAGCAGTGTGTCACTGTTTCCTGGTTTTGACAATGTAGATACAGTCAAAACTGACCAGAATTTACTTTTCGAAGCAGGTTAGAATTTACGCGGCAGGTTGGGATAATTAACGTAGCAGGTTAGGAACATTTGGTTAAGGTTAGCAAAAAATACATTTTATAAAACTTTATAGACGTCAATTTGACAAACGCATCTAGCCATTTCTTCCCACCAACAGCTAAATACTTCTTCTTAAATTTTTTTTTTTTTTTTTTAATGTTCATTTGCACAAACAACGTTGCACAGAGGCGGTATGCGCAAAGTCAAGTTAAATATATATATATATAAATATATATATATATATATATTTTTTAATATTTTTTTTATAAAGGTCAAAGTTGAAAGTTGATAGGAGAACCACGTGGTTGGAAGATACGCGCGAAAGAGTAATCTCAAAAACAAATGTGACAGAGTTCTGATCTTGCTAGCTTTGAAGTTAAAGTCAATAACATGTTCGCGTGTTATTAAAGTAAAATTGCTAGGCTATTCAGTTCTGGACAGAGTGAACAAGCTTATGTTACACGAATACCTTATTTGTTGCAGTTGTCTTTTTTTTGCCGGGACATGATAGCTAGCTGGCTAGATTATTTTGCTAACGTTAATTCCATTGTAACGTGCTAGCTATTTTACAGTTCAAGACGACTTTTCTCATATTTAGGGGAGAAAAAGCGAAGGCTGCCTCAATTGCAACAATTGTATTTAGTTCGTTTTGTTAAAATACGCGTAAACTAGCTAGCTAACTAACAAAGTAATGGCAGAAAGACCCGAGGACCTCAATCTGCCCAATGCTGTTATCACGCGCATCATCAAGGAGGCGGTGAGTGCGAACATTTTCTACAGATTTTTGTTTCAATAGGAGCATACTGGTAAATCAACAATGGGACAAATGCCTGCCATTCCCATGACCTTTACGAAGCTAAATGGTATATACACTCAATGGCCAGTTTATTAGATACACCCATCTAGTACCGGGTCGGACCCTTCTGTAGTCATGAAGGGATGCACCTGGTCAGCAACCATGTTTAGATGCGCTGTGGTGTTCAAACGTTGCTCAATTGGTATCGCGAGACCTAACGTGTGCCAGGAAAACATTCCCCACACCATTACACCACCGTTGACACCAAGCAGGATGTGGCCATGGACACATGCTTACGCCAAATCCTGACTCTGCCATCAGCATGACACAACAGGAACCGGGATTCGTGGGAGCTTTTTATGTTTTCCACGCATCAATTGTTCAGTGTTGGTGATTGTGTGCCCACTGTGCCCACTGCTTCTTGTTTTTAGTTGATAGGAGTGGAACCCGATCTAGTCATCTGCTGCAATAGCCCATCCGTGACAAGGACCAACGAATTGTGCGATCCGAGATGCCATTCTGCACACCACTGTTGTATTGCATTTTTATTTTTACTGTTTTTGGCCTTAGCAGATGTTAATGCGAGTGTAGCGAAATGCTTGTGCTTCTAGTTCCGACAATGCAGTAATAACGAGCAAGTAATCTAACTAACAATTCCAAAAAAAAAACTACTGTCTTATACACAGTGTAAGGGGATAAAGAATATGTACATAAGGATATATGAATGAGTGATGGTACAGAGCAGCATAGGCAAGATACAGTAGATGATATCAGTACAGTATATACATATGAGATAAGTATGTAAACCAAGTGGCATAGTTAAAGTGGCTAGTGATACATGTATTACATAAGGATGCAGTCGATGATATAGAGTACAGTATCAACGTATGCATATGAGATGAACAATGTAGGGTAAGTAACATTATATAAGGTAGCATTGTTTAAAGTGGCTAGTGATATATTTACATCATTTCCCATCAATTCCCATGATTAAAGTGGCTGGAGTAGAGTCAGTGTCATTGACAGTGTGTTGGCAGTAGCCACTCAATGTTAGTGGTGGCTGTTTAACAGTCTGATGGCCTTGAGATAGAAGCTGTTTTCAGTCTCTCGGTCCCAGCTTTGATGCACCTGTACTGACCTCGCCTTCTGGATGACAGCGGGGTGAACAGGCAGTGGCTCGGGTGGTTGATGTCCTTGATGATCTTTATGGCCTTCCTGTAGCATCGGGTGGTGTAGGTGTCCTGGAGGGCAGGTAGTTTGCCCCGGTGATGCGTTGTGCAGACCTCACTACCCTCTGGAGAGCCTTACGGTTGAGGCGGTGCAGTTGCCATACCAGGCGGTGATACAGCCCGCCAGGATGCTCTCGATTGTGCATCTGTAGAAGTTTGTGAGTGCTTTTGGTGACAGCCGAATTTCTTCAGCCTCCTGAGGTTGAAGAGGCGCTGCTGCGCCTTCCTCACGATGCTGTCTGTGTGAGTGGACCAATTCAGTTTGTCTGTGATGTGTATGCCGAGGAACTTAAAACTTGCTACCCTCTCCACTACTGTTCCATCGATGTGGATGGGGGGTGTTCCCTCTGCTGTTTCCTGAAGTCCACAATCATCTCCTTAGTTTTGTTGACGTTGAGTGTGAGGTTATTTTCCTGACACCACACTCCGAGGGCCCTCACCTCCTCCCTGTAGGCCGTCTCGTCGTTGTTGGTAATCAAGCCTACCACTGTTGTGTCGTCCGCAAACTTGATGATTGAGTTGGAGCGTCATTGCATCTGTGGACCTATTTGGGCGGTAAGCAAATTGGAGTGGGTCAAGGGTGTCAGGTAGGGTGGAGGTGATATGGTCCTTGACTAGTCTCTCAAAGCACTTCATGATGACGGATGTGAGTGCTACGGGGCGGTAGTCGTTTAGCCCAGTGCCGTCTGGGCCTGCAGCCTTGCGAGGGTTAACACGTTTAAATGTCTTACTCACTTCGGCTGCAGTGAAGGAGAGACCGCATGTTTCCGTCGCAGTAAAAGCCCAGCCGTTTCTGAGATACTGGAACCAGCGGGCCTGGCACCGATCATTCCACGCTCAGTTAAAGCGAACAGTAACTGGATGCCTGTCTGCCTGCTTTTATATAGCAAGCCACAGCCACATGACTCACTGTGTAGGATGAACCATTTTTGTGAATAGGTGGTGTACCTAATAAACTGGTGTGTGTGTGTAAATAAATTCTGTATCATAAAACAACCATGGATGGAGTAGCTAGTGTTTTTGTGGGTACCTACAATGTTATTATAGATTCATTCTGAACCTAGCCTATACCCAAATCTCAGTCTTGTGTGTTTATAGCCCTTGATCATGACTCAGTTCCATATTACACAAGTCATTGGACCAAGGCGTCTTCTGTACGGGGGAGTTTTGTTAAGAGCCCCGACGCTCTGAACATTAACACGCATAAGGACCGTATCTTTCATATCAGCAAGAAATAATAATAAAAACAAAAGGTTAAATGAATACACCTATTTATAGGGTCTGTGTTCCCACACGGCCATATCTCCATGTTAGTGTTTGTTTACGGAAAACGGGCGGAAGACAGTTGACTATCTGTGTGAACACGTTTGTGGTGTCAGTCTTCTGTTTAATCACTGAAAAATACTCTCAGCTGCAGCTGTGTTAAAACGGTACACAATGTGTTTTTTTTTTTTTGTAAATAATTTTGATGTGATATGAAAGTAGAGGGATATATGCTTTAGAACTGTACTGCAATTAAATCAATTCACCTTTAGCTGGGGTATTTGTGAGGTTTTCAGAGCCAATTCAATCCTTATTAAACAAAATTTTTAAGGTCGTTGGACTATAAGGAGCAACGTAAGGCTCCTTTTAGTCCACTTTCGGCTCGTGTGTGTATAGTGACAACACATGCTTGCAAATGACAACACTGCCAGCTAATCTAGTAACACTACTCTCACTATTTTATTGTAAATAGCTCCCAGATGGGGTGAACGTGTCAAAAGAAGCCAGGCGAGCCATATCTCAAGCTGCCAGTGTATTCGTCCTCTATGCAACATCTTGGTAAGAGAAACTACACGTGCCGGTGCAACAGGTTTATGCAATAAACACTTATTAATTGGCCATTTTATAATACATACCTCCATACAGTCAAGTGCTTTCAGCACCTGGAATATATACATATAAAGGTATCTTTCTGAGTGCAACAAATAATATTAATTGAACCCCCCCCCCCTTTGCCAACAGTGCAAACAACTTTGCCATGAAAGCCAAACGGAAAACTCTAAATGCAACAGATGTGATGTCTGCGATGGAGGAGATGGAGTTTGAACGCTTCTTGCAGCCTCTACGTGAATCTTTGGAGGGTAAATGTTCAAATGATCATCACCGATCAACATTGAATTTCTTAACAGCCTGTGTGTTTTGGAGACATTGGCTGTGTTTGAGCGCATCAATTATAATCGGTCGCTAATCATCGACTGAGCAGACGGACAGATCTACACTAAATAACAACTTATTATGATTTGTGGATTGGTCTGTCTGCTCAACAGCAACTGATCAGTATTGACACTCAAACATGGCCATTGGCTGGCTTGGCCTGAAAATGGGCCAGCAATGCATTGTGGTCAGTTCTTGCAGACTGCTTGATGCATTTTAGCCTATTGGAACAATGTTCTGAATTAATGGGGACACTTCTTGTTGTATTACATTTTGTTTTGATTAGAGAACCTGACACATTTTCCCATTTTAATTGTGACTGTCACCACAGAGGATTATAAGTAGCAGAGGTTGCTGGGTGTAGGCCCAGTTGTCCCATTTTAAACCTCATTTATCTAATTTCCCCTTCATTGGAACAATGCACTTTTTTTCCTATTATGGGGTGGATATTTATAGCACTCTATAAAGCTATGGAAAATTGTGGCCAGTGTCGACTACAATTGTCCACCTTGCTAACCACTGACTTATTAAGTGAATGCTGTTTTTATAACAATGTTGTTCCAATACAGCTTACAAGAAGGGCCAGAAAGGGAAGAAAGAGGCATCGGAACAAAAACGCAAAGATGCAAAGGAGAAAAAGAACGATGTGGAGGAGAACGACAAGAGCAGGGAGGAAGAAGAGGAGGAGGAAGAGCGCATGGATGAAGACCAGGAAGCAGAGAATGAGGTTGAAGAGGAAGAAGTTGAGAATTGATAACTGACTGTTATTCTTCATGTAGTAGAGCACTGATCAGAACACAGATGTGAAGGCAGGGGCCCTGTTTGAGTACTTGGAAAAGGCACACTAATATGTAAATATAATAGTCTCTTGGTTTGACCATTTTTAAAACGCATGAACATGTTCCATCCAGCAACAGATACTCTTCTACACAGCATTCACAGATTCAGTTGTCAGATCAGTGATTTTATTTTGATGAAGGGTGTTTTTTCAAGGTAAACAAATAGTGCCTTGGCATTAATGTAATAGTTCTATTCTGTTGTCTTCCAGCCACTGGCTCACTCTGAATAAAGGGAGTAGTATTTAGACCAACAACCATCTCCATCAGTTATTTGCTGGAATAAAGCACAATGCAAACTTGCTGTATTCTGATGAGAAAGGCCTTATACCACAGTTCTAAGACCATTATTGATATCATTTGTTGATGTTCTCAGATGTACTAATTATCCCAATGTAAATTTGACGAAGTTACTCGTGTTTGGTAGACTTGGTGTCGACTGACTCTCCGTCCTCACTGAACTCATAGATTTGTGTACCTGACATCCAAATATTAGTATTTGGCACAAATGAGATCAGCCATGCTTGACCTTAAAAGAATGATGCAGAGAATGTAAAAAATGTTCACAGGCTGTGTGGTTGTTGGTCATGACTCAAACTCTGGCTTTGAAATTAATGATTTGGTCTGTCTGGAATCTTGGAAGATGACAAACTAGGATTAAGGCTTTCAAAATCAGCCATGCAAGTAACTGTCAAGTCCTTGTCAGGCTACAGATTACCAAAAGTGAGCTATTATATGTTGTCTTTATGTTGTCTATATGTTTTCTTTTGAACAGAAGGCCTCCAGTGAAGACTGTTTTCAGGGGATTAACTGTGTACTTTTGTAGTGTTGGATACTGTTTTTTCAATAAAGATTTTTGTATAAACCACTGAATGCTTTTCCATTAACTGCAAAATTACTTGTGAAGTTAGCTCATCAAAAAAACACTTCCACTACCCTTGCCACCGTTGCTGAAAAACTGGGGCAGGGGTGTCAAACCTACTCCATGGAAGGCCTAGTGTCTGCACGTTTTGCAAGTTGACTCACCGAAAAGGCTACCATTCTTGGGTATTATTTCCATGACCTACAGATGCTGACAAGTGTACTCTAATCCAGATTTTTGTGACTCAGTTTGGGTTAGACCAATGGTGACTTGCACTGGATAGGCTACTATGACAAGAAGAATATTAGCAGCACTGAAAGATGTTTTCTATCAGTGGGAAAGACGCACCGCACCAGGCACACACAGCCCACATTGGGCAGGCAGGCTCCGCTCGCCCAAGCGACCCTTGCTTCCCCATAACCACCAGTTTACTATTTAGCTTTGCCTGGATGAGAAACAAACTTCTATACGAAATTGAAAATGATACTAGTTTAATATTAAGTCTCGCTATTTTTCTTTCTCTCCCCTTGAGAATAGAAAAGTAGCCTGTTTGAATGTCGTCTTCCTCTACCCTCCCACTTTTCCCCTGCATCCCATAGCAAAGTTCTGACAGGTCCCTTTAGTTTTCACTTTGCAATAAACCTACACAAATAGGAAATTACAACAAAAAAGTAGCTGAGCACCTGACTTCACCATTCATTTATGTAGTAAATAAAACAGTAGAACTTGAAGAGGTAGTGATGAATAACATTTGTTTTCATTAGGGAGCGGCAACTAGAAACAAATGCCTAATTACTTGTTATAAATTGGACTCAACTAAATCATTGGTGACTGACTCAGACTCAACTCAAACACAGGGGACTTGGGACACTAAGTGGACAATTTTAGAAATATTGGTGCCCAATTTTCTACACTTCAGTGCACTCCACTTATAATTAAATGTCCCACAGTGCCAATCATTGGGGTAAACACAGATTAAATTCTTAAAAGGGACAATTCTCCCAAATTACAAAATTACTTTCCTTAAAGCAGATTTATGCTTGACCTGACAATGTGGTCCAGAGGCTCAGTACAGAGGGTGTGAAGCAATTTGGAAGCCTCCAGAGGCTTGTGGTCAAATCAAATGCTGTACACCGCCCAAATACAGAGGGGCCCGCAAATAGCTCCACATTGATGGTAGGTGGGGGGCAAGTAGTGTGAACACCCTGATTCCTGCAGAGGCCACAGTGCAGTAAATACTGTCTGGTCAATGCAGACGCCGGGAATTCCATAAACCATCCAAACCCTCACGCATCTTAAATGTGTAGCACAGGTTACCTTAAGATGTGGACAAGCACAGAAGGGACATGTACCACTAACTTCCATTGAATTTGTGTCACAGACTCGAATTTGCTTATAGTGCCAGGTTTTTAAAGCAGACTGCTCACAGGGCCAGAAACCATATTCCCCTATATTTAGAAGTGGCCCACCACTGCTACATTGTTGCCAATACACCACAAACGATTTAAGGGTTTAAAATATGCATCTGTTGAGACAGGCTTTAAATACTTTGAGGCAATGACTACAGGAACAGCTAGCATGCCATTTTGCCACTGCCACCACTGCTTAAAACCCCTAGGGTATGAGATTCAGCTATTTCACCAGGTAGACCACTACACTGACCTGGCAGACATGGATGCAAAGTGGTGAGGGCACTTTGTGTGCAGCAAAAAAAAAAAAATACTAGGGTGAAATGCAGGTTAAAGATCACTTAAATGGTCAAAAATAAGTTTGTGAACCTAACGCATAGCCAATTTCTTTTTAAAAGGCAATCCAATGTTTGCAATTGAGAACACTATTGCAGTTAGCCATGACAGCCTCAATAGAACACTTGAAACCAACACCTAAATATTGCACATGGAGCAAAAACCAGCGTAAAGTAGACAGATGAAACTAATTACATTGTTGCTCTATTAGTGGCCACTAACTACAAGTGCACAAGGCTACCTGTGTGCAAAAATAACATTCCGAACATGTGAACACCCCTAACTCACAAGTAACTTCCAAGTTGGACAATATATTGTCTGCACTGCACATTGTACAATTTGCCCGTGGACATCTGTTCTAGTGTGCCAGCAGCAGAGCATGATACCCTTTGCTGGCATAATCTCATAGTGTTATATTCTTCACCTCCAGTGGCATCCTGCTTAAGCCAGGCCCAGCTCAGCTTGTTTAACCAGCAATGCCCAATTGGGAAAATTGACCAAATACACCCGTTTAGATCGGTAGTTCGCATTTCAAATTGCTTACTGGACACTGGCAACATTACTCTTCATTCCTCAAGTTAACATTACTGTACTAGTTGATACTATTGTACTTGGCTAGATTTTACCAACACCATCTGTTGTAACATTACTGTTGCTGTTTAACTATTATTTAATTCATTTTAACACCATTAAATTAATTTTATCAGTTAACCCATCACCTACCTCTTTACTGTTCAAGGGACATGCTGCTGTAAGGTAACTGGCAAACTTCTTCGGCTCTACACCAATCACGTAGGGTACCCATTTTGGATTCAACCGTCAAATTTCACTTGAATTTTTTTGCCTACAATTACAGCCCTAGACAACCAGGTGGAGAGTGCTTTAAGTTACCGAATTCATCAAGAACAAGGGAGGAAATGAACACCTGCAGGCACTCAAGCCAGTGGAACACATTGCACCTGTGCCCTCAGAAGCCAATCTGGCCTTTTGTTCTTTGGGTGAACTATCTTATGTACAATTCAAGGTCAACCATTAACAGCTGTTAAGCAGTGTTTCTATTTGCTGGTTAACACTTGAGTTCACAAAACGCATACAAAGTGTGTAAATAGTAGGTTGACAAAAGGTAAATAACTGGCAACCATAAAATAAGACAATGAATATTCATGTTTATTATTTCTCCATTTGACGCTTTACTCAGATGGGCACTCCACCTTGCCACTGTTGATGTCATCAATGACATCATGGGGAGGGCGGCCATCGATGGTGCAACCCACAGACTGGGCAGTTCCCAGAATCTCCTTGATAGTGCCTGAGAAAGTAAAGACATTAGGACCAGCAGGGGAAAAAATAGTTTATTGTATGGATAGGGGCAAATTTGTTCCAGGCCTTTCGGCACAGAGCTTCCCACATTCTGGGCAGCCCTGTTTCCTAGAGCTGGGTCCATCTTCGCCTCCACTGGACTATACTCAGTCACTCAGAAAGACTGGCAAAGTGGCGGGAGGCGGAATCATAACAGGTGATTCAGTGACCCTGAGAAGATAGAGGCTCTTACCAGAAAGCTCCCTGGCAATGGAGCGGGGCCTCATCGTGCGGGCAACTGTCACAATCTCATCGAAGGTCACGCTACCGCTGTGCTTGACTGGAAACAAAGACAGCATGCTTAGATGCGTACACTGGATCTATGAATCATTGTTGGTTGTAAAAACAGATGGGACAGCTATGTTACTAGATAAGTGGTCCTTTTGGCACAGTTGTTCCAGGCCTTTCGGCACAGAGTTACCCACTGTCTGGGCAGCCCTGTTTCCTAGAGCTGGGTCCATCTTAGCCTCCACTGGACTATACTCAGCCACTCAGAAAGACTGGCAAAGTGGCGGGAGGCTGGAATGTACCCCCACTACAGGTTAAATTGAAAGCGGCATTAGACACAGGGCAACTTACTGTTCTTGACCTTCTTCCGGTCACGAGGGGGCTCCTTTAGGGCCTTGATGATCAACGCTGAAGCAGAGGGCACCACCTCGATCTACAATAGAGCAAGAAACCATGTTAATAACAGCAGATTGATAAACATTCAGTGGCCAAACCATTTGGGAATAGACTTGGTACGTACCGCTGCCTGCCTGTTCACAATGGTAAGCTTGACAGTGATCCTCAGGCCCTTCCAATCTCCGGTGGCCTTGGCGATATCGTCACCAACCTTCTTAGGAGACTAAATGCCGAAACAAGGAATGTACAGATTTAAAATAACAGAAAAGGCATCAAGCGCCAAACTGCTCAATAGTGACAATTGAGGCAAATGACAATATTGGCAATTGTTCCAGGCCTTTCGGCACAGAGATGCCCACCGTCTGGGCAGCCCTGTTTCCTAGAGCTGGGTCCATCTTAGCCTCCACTGGACTACACTCAGTCACTCAAAGACTGGCAAAGTGGCGGGAGGCTGATCTGTAGAAAATGGGTAATCAAACCACACCAATCATATTAAATTGGGAGGAATGTAACACTTACCAGACCCAGGGGTCCAATCTTTGGGGCCAGCGCTGAGGTGGCACCAACTTCTCCTCCTGTGCATCGCATGTACACTGCAAGGGATAAAACAGGATAAACTGGTTATTTTTGAGGGGGAAGAAACATCCTTGCAGTATGAGTTATAGCTCCATGCTGGTTCACCAGACAATAGTTATAGAATTCACAAATGACAGAAACCTCCGTTAATATGAGGGCACCATTGTTCCAGGACTTTCGGCACAAAGTTGCCCACCGCCAGGGCAGCCCTGTTTCCTAGAACTGGGTCCATCTTAGCCTCCACTGGACTATACTCAGTCACTCAGACTGGCAAAGTGGCGGGAGGCTGAATCCTAATAGCAGGCAATTCATTGATTGTCCCAATGCTTAAAGTATATTATAGAATTTGCCTCTGGGGTGCCAGTGAACGAAAAATACCCCACCACACGTATTCCACTACGGTGTATACTGGATTTCTGTGACAAATATCAACCATCTAATGCATTACTTGTGTAAGTGGCAAATATGACAGGATACATTTGTGGACCACAATCAGAATAAGGTCCATGCATCCGATTACAATAAACGTTACCTATTGAAATTCTGCTGTCAACGCCAAATGCCTATGAACAACAAGTACCCTTGTAGGTCCGTGCAAACTTTCACATGACTAGGCCACCCAGGCAGAAATTTACAGAAGACTCTTAAATCCCTCAGTCAAAATGAATCACCTGCTAGGTTGCTACATTTGATTTGCATACCAAATTTAAAGTGGCAAAACAGATTGTCGCTTTAAAATGTTACATGCGAGCCTGTAGTCTATCCAGCCCATGTCACACGTCTTTCAAATTAAATGGGAATTTGATGATTTTGGTAGCCAAACTAAAATAAAGTATTTAATGTCAATATCCTTCACTTTACAATTTAGACGCGTCAGAAAGTGTTACTTGCAACCACGTGGCAGCTACTTGGCTAGGCCAACATCATGGATATGAAATGGGCTATCGTTGGTTACATAGCGGTAACACAAAAATAGTTAAACAGAATATGTTCGTTAGAACGCATCACGAACATATGTCATTTCGCATTTACATTCAAGAGATATTAGCTGTTCATCCTAACTAACGTTACCATTTCATCAGCTCATTGCTGCCCCTGCATGGACGCGCCAGACAGAAGTCGACTCCATTTTGCCATTTTGGATCTCATCTGAAACAACAATTTTACAGTAGATGCCACACATACCAACTTTAGTCTCATTGGGGTCGAATTTAGGAGGCATGGTGCTGCAGTAGAAGTTGAGCTCAGTTCAGCTTGAGTTGGTGAGGGTGTCGGATGAACCCGGATTCGGGACGACCGATTACTGTTGCACCTTCACCGCTAAAGTGATAAAGGAAAGAACGAAAATAGGGTGCGTGACATTTTATAGACCGAGAATAACGCGAGACTTGGCCGAAATGACGCGCTGTCATGTCTGTACGTCATTCACACGGTTGATGAGCTGAGGCACCCGTTTAGACAATTTACATACAATAGAAATAAGCGGAATAATTTTTATGTAATTCATTTCATTATTCTTTTGGCCAAATTTCATATACACAAATGTAAATTTACAAACAGAAAACCACATTTTCGTACCCTACAAAAATAAATTGAACTGTATTTTAAGACGGTTAAATGCTCTACTAACAAAAAAGCTGTTAGAATTGTAAGTATATGCATGTCCCTTAAGGTCCTTGTGTAATTGTAATGTGATATTGTACCCCCTAGCCCCGCCCCAGCCCCGCCCCTAGCTCGATTGTCTATTGTTTGTAATCTATGTATGCTTGTGTTCCCTCGTGTGCTTTATGTATTGATTTGATATTAATTAAAAAAAAAAATTAAAAAAATAAAAATAAAAAAAAGCACCCGTTTAGACAACAATCACCCATTGGTCAGTACTATCCGGAATCCTTGGGACATCTCTAACCTAAACCATGCGTTTACTCTTACTGCTGGCTGAGATATTAGCCTTACTACTTGCAAAAAGAATGAAAGAAGTCCTGGATGCAATCATTGATGAAACACAGTCTGGATTTATGAGGAACAGACATATTTCTAACAATGTCAGACTAGTATTAGACATACTTGACTACTCAGACCTAATAACTGAGGATAGCTTCCTATTATTTTTTTTAGATTTTTATAAAGCATTTGACACAGTAGAGCATCAGTTCCTCTTCCACTCCCTTGAGAGACTTGGCTTTGGGGATTTTTTTCTTCAAGGCTATTAAGACTCTCTATGCAAATGTTAACAGCTCTATCAAATTGAAATATGGCACCTCGCCTAGATTTGAGTTAAAGAGAGGAATTAGGCAAGGTTTCCCTATCTCTCTGTACCTGTTTTAATTAATCACCCAACTTCTTGCAAATTCTTTAAATAATAGTCCTGTACAAGATATTTCTATAGCTGGTAAAGAAATTATTGTAAACCAGCTGGCTGACGATACTCAATTTTTTCTGAAAGATGCTAACCAAATTCCCATATCGATCAATGTGATACAATCCTTTTCCAAAGCGTCTGGTCTATATCTTAACATTAATAAATGTGAACTCATGGCTGTCAAAGATTGTGTGACACCTTCATATTATGGTATACCAGTCAAATAAGAACTTACATATTTAGGCATAACCATTACAAAGGATCAGAAGTCTAGAGGCTTACTAAATTTTAACCCTCTTATTAAAAAACCCCAGAAGAAGCTAAATCAATGGCTAGAGGGACTTTAAAAGGTAATAACCCAGGCTGAAGGTATCTCTAGACTAACATATGGCGCTCTATCTTTATATCTTGACAGTAAAATAAGCAAGGAGATAGACCAGATGCTTTTCAACTTTCTGTGGAGAAAACATACCCACTACATTAGGAAAACTGTTGTAATGAATACTTATGAGAATGGTGGGCTGAATTTTCTGGACTTTACTACTTTAAATAATACTTTTAAGATCAATTGGATAAAACAATCCCTAAGAAGACCCACTTCTATCTGGAATTTTATTCCTCATCATGTCTTCTCTACTTTTGGTGGCCTTAACTTCATGTTGTTTTGCAATTATAATATTGACAAGTTCCTGTGAAACTTTCTGCTTTTCATCGGCAGGTTTTCTTGTCATGGTCCTTAATTTATTGTCACGACTTCTGCCGAAGTCGATTCCTCTCCTTGTTCGGGCGGTGTTCGGCGGTCGACGTCACCGGTCTTCTAGCCATCGCTGATCCATTTTTCATTTTCCATTTGTTTTGTCTTGGTTTTCATTCCCTCATTACGTGTTGTGTATTTAATCCTCTGTTCCCCCCATGTCTTTGTGTGGTATTGTTTGTTTGTAAGTGCTTGTGCACATGTTGACTGGTGCGCAGCGTTTTTAGTACCCAAGTTGTTATTTTCTTGATGCCGTTGGTTTTGGAATTAAACTGCTCCGGCTATTACCTAGTTCTGCTCTCCTGCATCTGACGTTCCTGCCACCAGTTACGCACCCCTAACATTTATAAACACAATTTTCCCCACACAGATATTATATATGGAATAATCGGGGAATATTGTATAAAAATACTTTGTTTTTAGAATATTGGTTCCGAAATAATATCCTATTGGTGAGCCAACTGGTAAATGCAGTGTCTTTTACTCAGTTATAAGGAATTCTTATCAGCGGGATGTTGTATCTATACCTTATGTCATCTACAAGACCCTGCTAGGTAAAGTCCCCCCTTATCTCAGCTCGCTGGTCACCATAGCATCTCCCACCTGTAGCACACGCTCCAGCAGGTATATCTCTCTAGTCACCCCCAAAACCAATTCTTTCTTTGGCCGCCTCTCCTTCCAGTTCTCTGCTGCCAATGACTGGAACAAACTACAAAAATCTCTGAAACTGGAAACACTTATCTCCCTCACTAGCTTTAAGCACCAACTGTCAGAGCAGCTCACAGATTACTGCACCTGTACATAGCCCACCTATAATTTAGCCCAAACAACTACCTCTTTCCCAACTGTATTTAATTTTTATTTATTTATTTTGCTCCTTTGCACCCCATTATTTTTATTTCTACTTTGCACATTCTTCCATTGCAAAACTACCATTCCAGTGTTTTACTTGCTATATTGTATTTACTTTGCCACCGTGGCCTTTTTTGCCTTTACCTCCCTTCTCACCTCATTTGCTCACATTGTATATAGACTTGTTTATACTGTATTATTGACTGTATGTTTGTTTTACTCCATGTGTAACTCTGTGTCGTTGTATCTGTCGAACTGCTTTGCTTTATCTTGGCCAGGTCGCAATTGTAAATGAGAACTTGTTCTCAACTTGCCTACCTGGTTAAATAAAGGTAAAATAAAAATAAATAAAAATATGTCATGCCTTATTGGAATGATTTATTGATAAAATCGGTTAAAGTTTGGATGTTGCCAAACACATACCTACTTAACAAAATTAAGGAAGTTTCCTTAAAAATGATTCATAAATATTATCCTGCCAACCACTATATGAAGAAGTTTAAGGAAAACATCAACTCAAATTGCTCCTTTTGTAATGACCACCCAGAAACAGTGTTGCATTGTATTCATGTAATAAAACTGGCAAGACATCAGTAGATTTATAATTGAACAATTTTATGAAGGTTTATTTAACACTATTGTGGAGAGATGTACTGCTTGGATTCTTTACCTACGATAGGAATAAGCGGAAACATTTTTATGTAATTAATTATTTTGGCCAAATTTCATATTCACAAATGTAAATTTACAAACAAAAAACACATTTTCTTACCCTACAAAAATAAATTTAACTGTATTTTAAGACAATTAAATACTCTTAACAAAAAAGCTGTTAGAATTATAAGTGTATGTATGTCCCTTAAGGTCCTTGTGTAATGTGATATTGTACCCCCTAGCTCAATTGTCCATTGTATATAATCTATATATACTTGTGTTCCCTCATGTACTCTCTGTATTAATTTATTGTTAATAAAAATAAAATACTCTTACCCATACCACAGACTGAATAATGAGCCAGATATTTCACCGGATGTATAAATGTGAAGCATCCGCTTGGCGTTTCCACTCAACTGTACCGTAGGGATGGAACTGAAGTCGCAGAAAATGGAGGTTGTGGCGGCAGCTGCAGAGATTTGGGTGTGCGAGACTTGACGTCAGAAGAGTTACGGGGTGATGATGTCCCATCCTTTCAGGATGATTGCATGAAGTGGGGAATAAATACATGTAATTAGTGGAGTAGGGTGGTGTTCATTTTAATTTATATCATTTAGAAATGAGTGTAGTGTTAGATGGAAAGGTATTTATTTAGTACATGTTTTTTTTCAAGCAAAGTATAAGGGAGTTGTACTCCAGTCCAGTGATGCCAATTTAGCAATTTTGTTGCTAGATTTAGCCACTTTTCAGACTACCTGGCAACTTTTTTTTCAAACAGTACCTAGCAACAGATTTAGCTACATACATTTTTTTATTTTGAACTTTTAGCAACGTTTGAAAAGTGACTCAAATGCTAAAATGCACGCATTTTCCCTCTAAATGACACAAAAACGAGTTTCTCTGTCACACACTCAGTCACAACACACGTGCCTGGCTGCAAAAGTGCATTGTGAGCAGCAGGCGGCGGCAGCAGGCCACCTGGTAGAACAGGTTCGACGAGCCTAAGCCAATGAATATAGTTGGTCGCGTATGTTTGATCTTGAAAAGAATTTACAACATCAATCAACACGTCTCAATCAAAATTGTACAGCCAGAAGAACGGAAAATAGTGGGAGTCTGTACCTGAACAAATGTCAAATCATATTTTTCGCTGTATTGGCCAGTCAATTTGAGTAACGCTATTGTGTATTCTACGTAATGACGCAGTTTTACGTTATCACGCAATGACATCACAACGTCATTTAGAAACTTTTAGCAACAAATCAACCTGCCTCTAAATTGGCAACACTGCTCCAGTCTAGTAGGTGGCGGTAATGCAAGAAATTTGGTGCCAACCGCCGTTAAACCTCATAGAAGAAGAAGGTGTTTCCACTCACTACCAAGAAAGCCTAGTGGTCGGCAGTGGGAGAAGATGGAACGAGATGGATTTTGGACGACATTATGCACATTTTCTCATCGACGAAACATTCGATCTCAATACAATTTTCTGTTCCCAAAACTAAAATATGTTATCTACAGAGTGGACTATGTTTTGTTGAATTTACCCTTTGCCAAAGTTTTGCAAAATGGTGTTATTTAGGAGTGACAAGTCGAATTGTGTTATTGCACACGCGCACTTCACAGAGTATACGTTCCCTAACAGAAATATGCACATAGAAATATGTTTACTAGAACATGCCAATAGGATGTCGCTAGGCTCTGCCCACCTCCTTGCTTGTTTTGCTCAATATTTGTTCCAATTTGAAACGACGGGCTGTGGTCTATCTTGGTTTAGTTATACAAATCTTTGCCCTTATCATAATTCATCCGATTTGTAACCCTTACCATTTAAAATGTCAATTTCAGTGGCATAGGGACGTCTGAAGGATTCCGGATAGCACGGACCCTGGACCAATGACGCATTGGTCTGGCTTCTGTGTGGGCTCTTAGACCGCTGCGCGAGCAGTGCTGTGCGGTCTAAGGCACTGCGTCTCAGTGCTAGAGGCATCACTACAGACACCCTGGTTCGAATCCAGGCTGTATCACGACCGGCCGTGATTGGGAGTTTCATAGGGAGGCGCTTGTCAGGGTTTCTAAATCCCCGTTCAAAGCCACTGCGAAGTCGGCTCAAAACAAAAATGACTTAATTACTATTATTCTGTGTTTTCCCAAAACGCTTATATTCCTTCCCAATGAAAAATAGTTAGACAATTCAAAAATGTATTTAATGTAAAAGAGATGTATGTTTCTGGACGATGCACCATATTGCCAAAATGACGGAGCGATGCAGATTACTGTTCGATTTGAGAGGGGCGCGCCTCTCCCCGTTTTGGCCCGGTAACGTGACCAGCCTATGCCCGGTGCCCAGCGGTTCAGCAGAATCGAATCCGCCCATTGGGCAGGACTCATTTTGACAACGGGAACACTAAACAAAAACAGACAAACAGAAGAACCATCAAATAAAAACAGCAAACTATGTCTCTATCGGAATATTGACCTGCGTACTCAACGTTATATTCAGACTCCAACTCGGATTTATCCCAAAACTATTCGTTTCTAGTTAAAGGTTTGTCCAAAATGACTAAGCCGAAAGCTAACGTTAGTTAGCCAGTTAAATCATACATTAGAAACCTGTGGTAACTTGTTAGCTAGCTAAGGCTAGCTTACTTTAAGTAGCTAGCATACATCATTGGAAGAATTTGCTCTGTCAACCGGATTGTTGCTAGCTAAATTAGCTAGTTATACCATATAGAGGCATTCAGCTGGTTAAACTAGCTAGGTAGAAGTCCTTATAACCTTTAGATACGACAACTGTAATGTTTTGTTGATACAGTAGCGTATTTTGGCAACATCACATTTTTTGTGATTTTGTTGGTTTGTGTGTTTCTGTGTCTTTATATTGTTCTTAGGCCTAATTTATGTATTGACAATAACTCCTAAACGAGAGTAAGCTGAAAACGGGTTATGTGAACCTTAACAATGTATTTTTCTGTTCTACAGTATTGGTGAGACTGATTTCTCCACACTGGTAATTTCAAACCTCAAGCCATCTGCCCTCTGCTCGGAGTTCAATACCCGAGAGGAGGGGGCACAAATTCAGCCTCATACAGACAGAGGGACAGACAGACATATATATAGACAGACAGACTGGCAGAAGGACAGACAGGCATCAGGATGCCTCTGTTCTTCAGAAAGAGAAAGCCCAGTGAGGACTCCAAGAAGCGTCTGGAGTATCAACTGTGCCTGGTAAGGAGCTTTATCTCTCTGTGTATGTGAGTAATCCGGGTATTGAAGTCAGCAGCACTTTTGGTTTTCATGCTCCCCCTCTTGACAGCGTCTGATTCTGACCTGGGTCAAAAAAGGGAATGTCCAAACTGCTGAAGATGATGTGGGTCAAAAAAATATATTTTATCACCTTAAAATTGATTGAACAATCACCTTTGGGGAGGCAAAACAATGAGTGGACATGCCCTCTTCTATGCACCAGATCAGAATACCCTCCTTGATCCATACTGACATCTTGCATTGACATCTTCTTTGTTTTGGCAGTCTAAAGAAGTAGGGGCTGGTGACATTCTGGACATATCCGCTTGTGAGCTCACAGAGGTAAGTGTGATGTAGGTCTACAAATTTGCATAGATGTGTAGTATAGCAGGTATTAATGATAAATTAACGCTCAATTCATGTTGTAAATGGAGGACAGGAGAATGTAAGAATCTTTTTGTGGGCTATCTTGTAGTCTAGTCAACACTAAAACTTCCACGTGTGCCTTTAAGTATACCAAGTTCTTCAAAGTAAAATCTAATCTCTGAAATGACAGCAGTACTATCAGCATCATGTAGCTATTAAAAAACATTGATCGTCTTGTTGACATGAAGAGGAAAATAAATGTCTGGTGTCCCCTCTGCTCAGGTTCCAACCAGTGCGTTCTCCATATGCAAGGTGCTACAGAAGAAGGTAAGACTACCAATTATATGTGGAAGTCTGGGTCGATAGAGGAACTTGATGAATTTAATTTAATATCACTTTCTGAATTTACTGAATGGAATTGACCTAATCTCAAGCTTGTAGGTTACAAAGTGCAGAAGTGTTGCTCTTTAGAACACTGGTAAGCCAATAACATCCCTGTGTGTCTCTTTGATCTACCAAGGTCTTCATTCTCCATGGAAACCAGCTGAAGTCCATGGTGCCCAAAGGCTGTTGCATCAACTTTCTGGTCACACTAAAGGTTTGAAGACAAAACATTGCATTGGACAAAGTAGGCATTATCTAGCCTGTATAGGACACATTAGGCCTAAGCATTGCATAGGACACTGCACATTGCACAGGACAAAAACACCACAAAAACATCACTAGAGAAGCGAGGTATGGACAATGGGAGCATTACATTAGACACTGGTAGTATTAGATAGGGCAAGACATGTACTGTACTGGATGAGCACAAAGGACAAATCAAACGCATGACTATACAGTCATTACATTGGGGGAAAAAAAAAACATTAGAAATTCCATTGTCTTTTTCAAAATGAATACCTGTTATTAGTTGATCACTATGTACATTTAGTGATATTACGAGTTGAAGGCACTAGTATTTTTTTGTTGACTCGATTTACATTTGATGAGTTGTGTTTAACCTAATAAGCATAAGGGGTTAGTTAGTCAATGACTTAACCATAATTACCTGCATGATTCAGTAAACATTCAATCGGATGACTCCTTCCAACGAGGTACATCCTTACCCTTCCCGCTCTCCCTGTCCATTTCTCATAGGTGTTGGATTTGCACGAGAACATGCTGACCGCCCTCCCTGACGATATAGGGCAACTGGCATCCCTGCAGGTCAGATCATTATACATATAATAGCCTTTCAAGCTAGAATCCTTAAATGAAACATTAAGAAATTGTGCTCCCATCCCGTTTCGCTAAAAAGCTGAGTGAAGGTGCTGGAGAAATGTAACCACTCACAGTCATAGACAGAGCTATGGATGCAAGGAATGACCATCCATGACTATCAAATGTATAGTTTTAACCATAGTTTGAGGCTATTCAGTGTTTGTTTACATTTACGTTGCTTACAAACATTGGAGTTAAACACGCGTATATTTTGTGTTCCGATAGGGTACGACAGTTGAACTAAACTAATGAGGCATTTAGAAGTTATTCTTTAAGAATCAATGAGTATATATCATTTAATATTTAAGTCCAAAAATGGATGTAGCCATTAAGGATTCTAGCTTTAATAACAGAAGGATATCAATGGAAACATACTGTACCTAAATGGATGCTCACCTGCTGCCATTTTGAATCCTCCACTTAGGTGCTGAATATAGAAAATAACCAGATCAAGGCCCTGCCGGACTCCATTGGGAATCTCAGACTTCTGCAGACCCTCAATGTGAAAGGTTTGTTTACCTTTGGTCTGAATGGGGAAGCCAACTTAGGAAGTATATTTTATTCAGGAAAAGGATGCATGGATTTTGACTTAGTTTGAATAGGATAGGGAGTTGTTGGTGTATGCGTCTGTCGGTATGGCATTGTGTGTGTGTTTGTAAAGTACTTTATCTTCCTCCATAGGTAATTGTCTAAGTCAGCTGCCTACCTCTGTGGGCCGTATGAGCAGCCTGCGCACACTTGACCTGAGTGAGAACAGTGTGAGGGAGTTACCCCGGGACCTGGCTCTGGCACGCACTCTAGAGGTGTGTGTGTGTACTCGTACATTGCCAGAAGGAATGTTGCTTATTGTAATTATAGGTCGACCGATTTATGATTTTTTTTTTCAACGCCGATACCGATTATTGGAGGACCAAAAAAAAGCCGATGCCGATTAAAAGAAAGAGAAAAAAAATGCTTTGCAATGTTTTTATATATACAGTGCCTTGCGAAAGTATTCAGCCCCCTTGAACTTTGCGACCTTTTGCCACATTTCAGGCTTCAAACATAAAGATATAAAACTGTATTTTTTTGTGAAGAATCAACAACAAGTGGGACACAATCATGAAGTGGAACGACATTTATTGGATATTTCAAACTTTTTTAACAAATCAAAAACTGAAAAATTGGGCGTGCAAAATTATTCAGCCCCCTTAAGATAATACTTTGTAGCGCCACCTTTTGCTGCGATTACAGCTGTAAGTCGCTTGGGGTATGTGTCTGTCAGTTTTGCACATCGAGAGACTGAAATTTTTTCCCATTCCTCCTTGCAAAATAGCTCGAGCTCAGTGAGGTTGGATGGAGAGCATTTGTGAACAGCAGTTTTCAGTTCTTTCCACAGATTCTCGATTGGATTCAGGTCTGGACTTTGACTTGGCCATTCTAACACCTGGATATGTTTATTTTTGAACCATTCCATTGTAGATTTTGCTTTATGTTTTGGATCATTGTCTTGTTGGAAGACAAATCTCCGTCCCAGTCTCAGGTCTTTTGCAGACTCCATCAGGTTTTCTTCCAGAATGGTCCTGTATTTGGCTCCATCCATCTTCCCATCAATTTTAACCATCTTCCTTGTCCCTGCTGAAGAAAAGCAGGCCCAAACCATGATGCTGCCACCACCATGTTTGACAGTGGGGATGGTGTGTTCAGGGTGATGAGCTGTGTTGCTTTTACGCCAAACATAACGTTTTGCATTGTTGCCAAAAAGTTCAATTTTGGTTTCATCTGACCAGAGCACCAGAGCAGGTCTTGGTAGATTTGCAGTGGTCTGATACTCCTTCCATTTCAATATTATCGCTTGCACAGTGCTCCTTGGGATGTTTAAAGCTTGGGAAATCTTTCTGTATCCAAATCCGGCTTTAAACTTCTTCACAACAGTATCTCGGACCTGCCTGGTGTGTTCCTTGTTCTTCATGATGCTCTCTGCGCTTTTAACGGACCTCTGAGACTATCACAGTGCAGGTGCATTTATACGGAGACTTGATTACACACAGGTGGATTGTATTTATCATCATTAGTCATTTAGGTCAACATTGGATCATTCAGAGATCCTCACTGAACTTCTGGAGAGAGTTTGCTGCACTGAAAGTAAAGGGGCTGAATAATTTTGCACGCCCAATTTTCAGTTTTTGATTTGTTAAAAAAGTTTGAAATATCCAATAAATGTCGTTCCACTTCATGATTGTGTCCCACTTTTTGTTGATTCTTCACAAAAAAATACAGTTTTATATCTTTGTTTGAAGCCTGAAATGTGGCAAAAGGTCGCAAAGTTCAAGGGGGCCGAATACTTTCGCAAGGCACTGTATATATATTGTTTGTTGTAATAATGACAATTACAACAATACTGAATGAACACTTATTTTAACTTAATATAATACATCAATAAAAATCAATTTAGCCACAAATAAATATAAAAATATGTTCAATTTTGTTTAAATAATGCAAAAACAAAGTGTTGGAGACGAAAGTAAAAGTGCAATATGTGCCATGTAAAAAAGCTAACGTTTAAGTTCCTTGTTCAGAACATGAGAACATATGAAAGCTGGTGGTTCCTTTTAACATGAGACTTCAATATTCCAAGGTAAGAGGTTTTCGGTTGTAGTTAATAAAGTATTTATAGGACTATTTCTATCTCTACCATTTGTATTTGATATACCTTTGACTATTGGATGTTCTTATAGGCACTTTAGTATTGCCAGTGTAACAGTATAGGTTCCGTCCCTCTCCTCGCCCCTACCTGGGTTCGAACCAGGAACACATCGACAACAGCCACCCTCGAAGCATCTTTACCCATCGCTCCACAAAATCTGCGGCCCTTGCAGAGCAAGGGGAACAACTACTCCAAGTCTCAGAGCGAGTGACGTTTGAAACGCTATTAGCGCGCACCCCGCTAACTAGCTAGCCATTTCACATCGGTTACACCAGCCTAATCTCGGGAGTTGATAGGCTTGAAGTCATAAACAGCGCAATGCTTGAAGCACAGCGAAGAGCTGCTGGCATAACGCACGAAAGTGCTGTTTGAATGAATGCTTACGAGCCTGCTGCTGCCTACCACCGCTCAATCAGACTGCTCTATCAAATATCAAATCATAGACTTAATAATAACACACAGAAATACGAGCCTTTGGTCATTAATATGGTCGAATCCGGAAACTATCATTCCGAAAACAAAACTTTTATTATTTCAGTGAAATACGGAACCGTTCCGTATTTTATCTAACGGGTGGCATCCCTAAGTCTAAATATTGCTGTTACATTGTACAACCTTCAATGTTATGTCATAATTACGTAAAATTCTGGCAAATTAGTTCGCAACGAGCCAGACGGCCCAAACTGTTGTATATAACCTGACTCTGCGTGCAATGAACGCAAGAGAAGTGACACAATTTCACCTGGTTAATATTGCCTGCTAACCTGGATTTCCTCTAGCCAAATATACAGGTTTAAAAATATATACTTCTGTGTATTGATTTTAAGAAAGGCATTGGTGTTTGTGGTTAGGTACAGTCGTGCAACGATTGTGCTTTTTTTCGCAAATGCGCTTTTGTTAAATCATCCCCCGTTTGGCGAAGTTGGCTGTCTTTGTTAGGAAGAAATGGTCTTCACACAGTTCGCAACGGGCCAGGCAGCCCAAACTGCTGAATATACCCTGACTCTATTGCAAGAGAAGTGACACAATTGACCTAGTTAAAAGAAATTCATGTTAGCAGGCAATATTAACTCAATATGCAGGTTTAAAAATATATACTTGTGTATTGATTTTAAGAAAGTCATTGATGTTTATGGTTAGGTACACATTGGAGCAACGACAGTCCTTTTTCGCGAATGCGCACCGCATCGTTTATATGCAACGCAGGACACGCTAGATAAACTAGTAATATCATCAACCATGTGTAGTTAACTAGTGATTATGTTTGATTGATTTTTACAAGATAAGTTTAATGCTAGCTAGCAACTTACTTTGGCTTCTTACTGCATTCGTGTAACAGGCAGGCTCCTCGTGGAGTGCAATGAGAGGCAGGTGGTTATAGCGTTTAACTAGTTAACTGTAAGGTTGCAAGATTGAATCCCCGAGCTGACAAGGTAAATATCTGTCGTTCTGCCCCTGAACAAGGCAGTTAACCCACCGCTCCTAGGCTGTCATTGAAAATAAGAATGTGTTCTTTAACTGACTTGCCTAGTTAAATAAAGGTGTAAAAAAATAAATAATAATAATAATACAAAAAAAAAAATCGGACCAAATCGGTGTCCAAAAATACAGATTTCCGATTGTTTTGAAAACTTGAAATCGGCCCGAATTAATCGGCCATTCCGATTAATCAGTCAACCTCTAATTGTAATAACACTCATTTACATTCTGTATGCTGTTAACAACCGGTCTGTGTTTTCTCACACCAGAGCCTGACCCTGGACGCTGCTCTCATGTCCTACCCCCCTGCCTCGGTGTGCACCACGGGGACTGAGGACATCCAACGGTTCCTCTGCACTGGTGAGTTAGAAAAGTACTATTAGTATAGTGTTACTCAGACAATTTTGGTGGAATTGCAATGTAGACATATGGTCCCTACTGTACTATAAAACAGTGCAGTTATTCCATAATTTCAGGACTTCTGATTCAGACACCCCAAACAAACTTGCTCAGTTTCCAAGAAAATGGCAACAGAACATGACATAAGTATAAGGAAGTCCCTAGTCAGGCAAGAGGAAATTCAGTCAATACTCTCACTTCTACCCACTCATTTACACACTTTGTCTCATCTGTCTGTCTGTGTGTGTGTGTTTTGACAGAGCTGGGGGAGGAGTACTGCCCCTCGTCTCAGTTCCTGCTGCCCGTTCTGGAGAGTGACTCAGGGAAGCAGAGCCCGGACGATGTGGACAGCCTGGAGGGGGCCTGGCAGGTGAGTGCTGGCCTGTGCTGTCACCTTGCAACCATCTTAGTTCTGTGGAGCAGCAAGGGCCATTTTTAGAGAGGAACATACACCAACCTTTCGCAGAGCAATGAAGGAGCTCTCTCTTTCATTCTTTTACAAACACGCACATATGAAAGCACGCACACACACCATGAGATGGACCCACACACCATGACAATCTCAATGTAATGATTTATTTTGATTAGTGTCATAACTGTCTGACTGATTACACTGCTTGTTTCCCTGTCTCCATTTGCAGAGTAAGTTCAATGACTTTGAGAAGAGAAAGGTACTGTAGGAGACTTTTTAAATCACATTTTATTGCCACTCAATGGTTGGTGTCTCAGAGTTAATGACAGTCTCTATCACTTTCTTTCTTTGTCTCTCACACACACACACACACGCACACACACAGGAGCAGAAGCACCAGGAGAAACTGGCATTTGAGCGTCAGCTGGAACAGAAGCAGAAGGAGCATCACCAGCTCATCCTCATGAACAACTCCCACAAGGAGAACATCCTGCTGTCTGTCAGACAGGTGACTGCTGGGCTCACACACACCACACAGACACACAATCTCTAATATAGCAACCATCACAGTCATTGTAAAGACCCTTGGAAAGCCCATAATAGTCTTTAGCGTTCAGTGGCAACCTTCATTAGAATTTCATTTAGTATAAGACTACATATGCCTTACTAAAGTGTTATTCACTGCCGGGGGCTTGACCCCTAATGGTGTAGCACAACAATATATAGATATACAGTGCCTTCGGAAAGTATTCGGACCCCTTGACTTTTCCCACATTTTTTTTCGTTATAACCTTATTCTGAAATGGATTAAATAAAACTTTCTTCATCAATCTACACACAATACCCCATAAAGACAAAGCGAAAACAGGTTTTTAGAAGGGTTTGCAAATATATGTAAATAAGGTATTTCTGTTTTTTATTTTTAATAAGTATTCAGACCCTTTGCTAGCTCAAAATTGAGCCCAGGTGCATCCTGTTTCCATTGATCATCCTTGAAATGTTTCTACGACTTGATTGGAATCCACTTGTGGTAAATTCAGTTGATTGGACATGATTTGGAAAGGCACACACCTGTCTATATAAGGTCCCACAGTTGACAGTGCATGTCAGAGCAAAAACCAAGCCATGAGGTCAAAGGAATTGTCCGTAGAGCTCCGAGACAGGATTGTGTCCAGGCACAGATCTGGGGAAGGGTAGCAAAAAAAATTCTGCAGCATTGAAGGTTCCCAAGAGCACATTGGCCTCCATCATTCTTAAATGGAACATGTTTGGAACCACCAAGACTTCCTAGAGCTGGCCGCCTGGCCAAACTGAGCAATCTCTGACAGAGCTCCAGAGTTAATCTGTGGAAATGAGAGAACCCTCCAGAAGGACACCCATCTTTGCAGCACTCCACCAATCAGGCCTTTATGGTAGAGTAGCCAGACAGAAGCCACTCCTCAGTAAAAGGCACATGACAGCCCGCATGGAGTTTGCCAAAAGGAACCTAAAGACTCTCAGACCATGAGAAACAAGATTCTCTGGTCTGATGAAACCAAGAATAAACTCTTTGGCCTGAATGCCAAGCATCACGTCTGGGGGAAACCTGGTACCATCCCTATGGTGAAGCATGGTGGGGGCAGCATCATGTTGTGGGGATGTTTTTCAGCGGCAAGGACTGGAGACTAGTCAGGATCGAGGCAAAGATGAACGGAGCAAATTACAGGGAGATCCTTGATGAAAACCTGCTCCAGAGCACTCAGGACCTCGGACTGGTTGCGAAGGTTCAACTTCCAACAGGACAATGACCTTAAGCACACAGCCAAGACAATGCAGGAGTGTCTTCAGGACAAGTCTCTGAATGTCCTTGAGTGGCCCAGCCAGAGCCCGGACTTGAACGCGATCGAACATCTCTGGAGAGACCTGAAAATAGCTGTGCAGCAATGCTCTCCATCCAACCTGACAGCTTGAGAAGATCTGCAGAGAAGAATGGAAGAAACTCTCCAAATACAGGTGTGCCAAGCTTGTAGTGTCATACCCAAGAAGACTCAAGGCTGTAATCGCTACCAAAGGTGCTTCAACAAAGTACTGTTGTGTCTGAATACTTATGTAAGTTTGATATTTCAGTTCATAAATTAGCAAAAATGTCTATAAACCAGTTTTCGCTTTGACATTATAGGGTATTGTGTGTAGATTGATGAGGGGGGAAAAAAACAAATACATTTTATGATAAGGCTGTAACCCGACAAAATGTGGAAAAAGTTAAGGGGTCTGAATACTTTCCGAAGGCACTGTTTATTGAGTAAATTTATTTATTGGTTTCTTTACATTTTGATAAGAGATGTTATTTGTTGACGTAAAATCGAATTGTACCGATTTTTAAGATTGTGTCATTAGATTTGGGGTAAAGTCGCAATAAATTCTTGGGGGAAAAAATGGGGTCCCCAGAACTCTAGCAGAAGAAATGGGGTCCCCAGAACTCTAGCAGAAGAAATTGGGTCCCCAGAACTCTAGCAGAAGAAATGGGTTCCCTGCTGAAAAAGTTTCAATATCACTGCCCTATTACTATATGTCAGAGAATGTCGAGTTGAGCTGGCCAATCCTTTACTCCCTGCCTCGGCACTTCTCTTCCCCTCTACAGGTCATACCTTGATGAAGGCATTTGCTGAAACGTGTTGGGTTTAATAATGAATTATTTTTTTTCAAAGCAGACTTCCATTGTCCTATTAAAAGTTGACATAAATCAATTATTGTATTGGTGCATTTCCCCAGATATAATTTATTTTTGCTGTCACAGTACACAGCAGCGCCTCTGTAGCACTTCGGGGTAAAGTGCCTTGCTCAAGGGCACAACGGTGGTAGGTAGTCATGTCTTCTCCCCCTCTCCAGGAACAGGAGCGTCTGGAGCTAGGCGTGTCAGTGCAGCAGAGGTTCCAGGAGGTTGAGAGGCAGAGGATTCTGGGTAAGGTCCGCCAGGCCGAGACTGGCATCGCTAACCGCATCAACAACCTGCTACTGGACAACAAACGGTGAGGACTAGCGAGAGAGAGCGAGGAGGAGGGGGAGGGGGGTGCGCACATTTGCCAGGTTTACTCGTAATAAAAGTGGACAATGAGATGCAGAAAAAGGAGACGTGTTCAAGATTCTAAAAATAATGGATGATGACATTTGTTGACATGTATCATTAATCTTGATCTTGTGGTCTTGGTCTTGAGACCACATAAATGCAGTCTGGGTCTCCATCTCAGTTAATGGTCTCAAACAAGACCATGTTGTTGGTACTAAACTTTACCCATTACATATTTTTGTCAGTGTTCTGTGGCTAAATAGGGGTGACATAGCACACAATTGCCAGGGTACCTTGGTTCACTAATGTGGCAGCTGGGCACTAGGCTCTGCATCCAAATGGCACCCTATTCCCTATGTAGTGTACTACTTTTGACCAAGAGAAGTGCACTATATAGGGTGCCATTTGGACTGCAACATGGGTCTTGAGGCTGGGTGTGGGTCTCAAGCGCTCTAGGCTTAACTCCCATCTCTGATTGACTGTGTGTTTGTGTGTGTCTTTTCAGACAAAGAAAGAGTTCAGAGTTTCTCCAACAGTTGGAGCAGGACCGGTAAGTGGGAGAGAGCCTTTCTTATCGATCCACCCTTACTGGATCAATCCATCTATGATCCTAGAAGCTAAAAAGATTACAGCTCTTTCACTGACTGAGGTACTCAACGATCTGACTCATATTCCAAATAGAATGACTATTTACGAACAGTGCCAAATGGAAGCTGCAGGCTAGAATTTCCTTCTAGAATACGTATTAAAATTTAAAAAAATATTAAAACGGAATACTGCTGAAAAAGAATTGTTGCAGTGTGAGATGTCTTTCTTTCCATTATTCTGTGCAGGATACGGATGGAGCATCTGACGGCCATCACACAAGAAGAGACCAACTCACTCAGGAAGAGAGAGGTAGCAGGTGAGCATGGGAAATGTAGTCTCCAAGAAAAAGTCCAGAGCAAGTTTGGAAGGAGGGCAATGTGGATTGAAGCTATAACCTCTGAACGGATTGCAGTTAGCATAAGGAATGGGGTCTCTCAAAGTTTTATCTTAGTTTTTCCTTTGTCTCCTCTCTCTCTCTTGTCTCTCTTTCTTTCTCCAGTGGCCATGCAGAAGATGTTGTCAGAGAGCTGCTCTATGCGTCTGATGCAGGAAGCCAGTGACTCACGCAGACAGAGTCTGGTCTCTGAGGCCTGCAGGAGGTCAGTACACACAGACAGACACACACGTTTGTTTTACTATCCTTGTGGGGACCAAACAATTGATTCCCTTTCAAAAATCTATTTTCTTAACCCTAATTTTAACCCTAACTCTTAATTCTAATCCTAACCCTAAACATAACCCAAGTCTAAAATAGCTTTTTTTCCTTGTGGGGACTAGCAAAATTCTAGTCAGAATTTTTCTTGTTTTACTGTCCTCGAGGACTTCTGGTCCCCATAAGGATAGTAAAACCAAAGCACGCACACACACACACCACATGCTTTATCAATGAGATATTGTTTGGTGTAGTTCTCTTTGAGCACTTTATTTTTGTAGGAGGTTCCTGATTAAAAACGCATTTCCACCTTGCTTCCTCTCTCCTCTCGTCGTAGTCTGGAGAGTCAGGACAGGAAGTTCGATCAGGTGCTTTCGCTCCAGCAGCTAGACAAATCCAAAGCCATCGCTTGTATCCTACAGGAGGTAAAATATATATTTACTGCCATGTGCATCACTAACAGATAGATAGTAAACAAAGATTTACAATGTTTTCACAAGATAGTGAGAATGTCTAGTGTTACATGAAACACTTGGTACTGACATCGCACTTTGGTAAGGTTGGATCATACGTTGGAAAGAGTATAGAAACAGGTAGCCGACTAAACTCAACTCCACAATTTAGAGTTGAGCGGTGACTGGTGGTGGTCAGGCTGGACATTGTCCTGTGTAAATGCAGGCTATTCTTTGGGTGCTGAAAGTTTTTGATAAAACAACATCATTCTATGTGATGTTAGATCTCTAATTTGCCCACACAAGTTGCCACTCAACTCCATTGTAAATCGTGGAAACCATGGAAACCCAGCCCAGTTGAAATAGCTGACATTAGTTACTCTCTGTGGCCCTCTACAGGAGGAGATGCAGAAGGCAGCCTTCCAGGCACTGCAGCTGCAGAAGGACAGTGTGCACGGCTACATCCAACAACAGGTACCTGTGGTAACACACCGTCAACATGCATTCAGTATGAATTCACTGTCATTCGATATACACACATTAAGTGTCATTTTATATAACATTCAGTATCTTTCAATATTACACACATTCAATGTTTATATCATTAACAGGAATACTACACACTATTCAACAAATCTGGCAATACAGAGGTGTATTAGTCCTGTGTTAGATCTATAGACCCTGGACGACATTATTATTTATTTGTAATAATTTTTGGACATCTCCACTATGACGTCTGTATCATTCAATCACACACGTTGAATATCAAGGTTTAGACAAACTTTAGGCTGTAGAAACCAACTGGGAGTGCAGGCTTTTGTTCCAGCCCATCACTAACTAACAGCTGATCCCTCCCAGCCTTTTCTGTTGTTTTTATGTTTGGGGAAGACTGCTTGTCTGAAGGTAGAATCATGCGGTTTCCATTAATCCCAGTGCTTTTTGCATTACATGCCATCATCCCCCTACCGAGTTTGCTGCCGGAGCCTCCAGCTCACCTCCCTGTTATGTTCATATGTTTCTAGATCAGGCTAATAGAAGGAGAGTTAATGCAGCTGACTAAACTGGAGGTTAAGAGACACAATCTGGACGCTGAGAACCTGCAGGTACGTCATAGATATAAGCAAATAGTTTGACATCACTGACATGTAGCCTAGCGGTTAAGAGCGTTGCTGGTTGCTGGTTCGAATCCCTGAGCCGACTACTTGAAAATCTGTCGATGCCCTTAAGTAAAGCACTTAACCCAAATTGCTTCTGTAAGTCGCTCTAGATAAAGAGTGTCTGCTAAATTACGAGATTATGTCATGACTATTTTACATACACTACAAAACTAGATCCCCCTCGCTTCTATCCTGTCCCTACCCCGGCTTCTATCCGGTCCCTACCCCGGCTTCTATCCGGTCCCTACCCCGGCTTCTATCCGGTCCCTACCCCGGCTTCTATCCTGTCCCTACCCCGGCTTCTATCCTGTCCCTACCCCGGCTTCTTTTCTTGAATATTCTACCTTGGTTTAGCCCCTCCATGTCATTCTGCCATGAGTACATTTCATGCCTCTTATTTGAAGAGGACAGGGTGTGGGCATTGAGCATGGATAAGATATTACACAGCATTATGCATGACGGTATGTGACTAATTATTCGTATAGATTGGGATTATTATACAAATATTCTCTTATTTTCTCTGGTGAACTCTATTAGGCAGGTTAGTGAGGTTTAGACAAACTTGCATGAGGAAATGCCAGTGTCCTCTGACGTGTGCATACGCGCAGGAGGTGCTGTGGGAGCAGCGATCGGCTCTCAGTGACCTGCTGCAGCAGCTGCTGAAGGAGAAGGACCAGAGAGAGGTGGAGCTGAGACAGGTCCTCCAGGAGATGGAGCTGAAGAGTGACTCCAACCAGCAGAACTACTGGCTGATCCAGTACCAGAGGCTGCTGGACGCCAAGCCTCTGTTGCTACGCATGCAGGTAGGTACACTACCTTATACCACCATAATACACCACCTGTGTGTCTGTTGGTAGAGCATGCACTTGCAGCACCAGGATTGTGGGTTCGATTCCCGCTGGGGCAGCCCATTCATTAAAGTCGTGTAGCATCTGCTAAATGGCGTATGTTATTTTTATATTACCAAAAATTATACACAGAATAAATTCCAAAGCATTGAGTTTTTTAATGAAGAATAATGTCCCTGGATAATTTTTTGAATGTTGTCCCACTCCTCAAAGATATTGAATTGACCTAAACTCTTCTCTCTCTGTCTCAGGAGGTTGGTGTGGAGAGTGACCTTGTCAGTCTGCTGTGTAAGCTGTCAGCCCAGCACTATCTCCCCATCATGGCCCACCACAGAGTCACTTCCGAGGCCCTGCGCCACATGACCACCAAAGACCTCCACAAGGTGTGTAAAAATGAAGTTTGTGTCATGGAATCAACACAGACATGGCAATTCCATAACATGTTTTAAAGGTGTTACACATAGGATATTTCTGCATTGTATTTTCAGAAAATGTCCATAATATATTTGTAGTTATAGTGGAATGATAGTGTTTCACAGTATTCCTTACCTGCCAGTGTTGTGATTGGCTGTGATATTTGCCTATTGATTTCTCCTGCCCGAGTGGCATCTGTTGTCAAACTGGGAAAAATGTTTTGACTTTGAGGCTGTGTTATCTAGTGGAATTGGTCATTTCCTGGTTGCTAAAATTCTACACTGTTCTTTCAGTTTGTGAGAAAATGATCACAGAATAGTGTAGGGAGTCATTGTACCATCTAAATCGCTGTGAAACATATTTTAATAACAAAAAATGTGTTTTTACAGCTGTTTAAAGCTGGTGGACTAAAACTGAAAGCAACTTTTGGTTCATCAGCTTCAAAGAGCTGTAAAAACACTTTTTTGTTATTTAAAAGATATTACACAGCGATTTAGATCGTACACTTCAGTGCTTGTTCTCTCAAACTAAAGTTGAGTCAACAGTGTAGAATTTTGAAACATTTTCTGGAGAAAAAAGAATGTGTCGCACCTTTTTAATGTCAGTGTGTTCATATGATTTGTGTCCCCCTACCCTCCCCTCTGCTTTTCTCCCAGCTGGGAATCAATGAGATGGGTATCCAGAAGGCTCTTCTCAACTGGGCCAGGGAGCAGCCCACCACGCCTTCTGAAGGTACGCACACACTCTGCTTTAAACAAGTCACCTGCTGCACTATAGGGTGATAAAAAATGCATTTGTAGCACATTCTATCCATTACTGTGTCACCTAATTCTCTCCCTCTCCCCCAGGGGCCTGCAAGGCCGATCCTCAGGAAGAGGAAGCTGTCCCGTCACCATCTTCTCTGCCCAGCGCCCCCAGCGAGACACCCACCTCCACCCCTCCACTGACCCCCATCAATCCCTCAGCCCCCAGCCTCATAGACGGCCCGGGTAGCTCAGAGTGTGTGGTGTGCATGGAGACGGGGGTAAGCAGGCAGACATTCAGACACTCCAGTTATTGTATTCTGTCTCCCTCTCATTGTGTCTCTCTCTCTCAGTCTCAGGTAATCTTCCTGCCCTGTGGCCACGTGTGCTGTTGCCAGATGTGCAGCGATGCCCTTCAGACCTGCCCCTTGTGTCGCAGCAACATCGCCCAGCACCTACGCCTCTACCACGGCTAAAGGGACCTTCTTCCCAACCCTCTGAGGCCTCAATGTGGCCTTGGAGAGCCACAAGCACTCTACCTGCAGGCTTTTGTTCCAGCACTCACTTCGTCTTATGCCTGGCAATATCTGCAACTATTATCATACAAGTCTAGGAAATAGCCTGTTTTCTCATCTTTAACTGTCAACCAAGTCACTTTTTTTATTCACATTTTGTGACCCAAAAGGGACAAGGTCAATCAATGACTGTTAGGTGTGGTGGGTGGGGGATAGATGTCTTGCCTTAGTGAAATAACTGTCTGAGGGACTGTACCTTTGCTCACTCCTCTCTTCATAGTTGAAATAGTGGTTGGCCACCCTTTAAAATGCATCATCATACATATCTATGCGCATCCATCCAATGGTAACCAATGACACTTTTCTGATCTCTCTCTCTTTCTCCATTCAAGTGCTCTTATAGTCATTTGTAAACATAGCATGCTACAGGTTATAGGAAACTTATATTGTACGGAATGATACCATCAAACAATCTGAGTGTTAAAAATATGCTGAATATGAAGACATTTAATGATATTCAATTGAAATTGTAATGTGGTGATGTAAGTTATGTTCCTTAGCTGGTTATGTGATCTCTTTCAACTTGTGTGTGTATTCAGCTTCTGAATGTGTTCTCTTGGTTGGTTCAATAGACGCTATCATACTCTCTCCTAGCATTTGCCACAGTAGATCACCTATATGTACTGTTAATGGCTTTTCACGCACTGAGCCGAGCTGAACTGGGCTGGGCCCGGTTCCCCAAAATCATCTTGTGGCAAAGTGAATCGTAAGAACCTTCGTAGGAGCGTTGTTTCCCAAAACCATCGTTACTAAAGATGCACTTAACGCAGCTAAGTGCGTCGTTACATTTTTTTTGCCCTTTCAGTTTATACACGATCTACGGATGTTTACCTGTGACCGCCGATAACTACAAATACAACGTTTCTAATGTCTTTGCAATTGTTACATACAAGCGAATGATACAAATTAAAACCGAGATGTGTTGGCTACATAGGCCAATATGTAAATCAATTTTATGTTAATTCCATCGAGTTATATTTTGCTCATTTTAGTGCTGTTTAACTTTCCTCTATTGAATGTATAACGTGCGCACTCATGTTCCAAAGCTACGACTGTGCATTATTGTAGGATAGCCTCAACATTGGAATAAGCCGTCTCAATATTTTCAGCCATCGTTGTATTGTGGAACTATTTGAATGGAGAAAGCTGATCCAAGGGCAGCACTGCCTTTGTTTCGACACCACCGGTATAAAAAAAAAATGCTCCAACGACGCACTTGGTGAATGTTCCCAATGTAGTGCTTTGGGAAACATGAGATTTCTTCGGTCGTTATAGGAACGATCCATCGTTAAAAACATTTGTAAGCTTAAATTGCATCGCTATCGGGAAAACCCGGGGCCTGGTCTGGTTAGGCGTCTACCATGTCATAAGAAAATCTCTGGTTAGGTTTGGCAAACTTGTGTGAAAAGAGCATCAGTGTCAGGTACATGATCACTTAAAGCTGCTCTAGAATGTATGTATATATATGTGTGTATATATATATATATATATATATATATATATATATATACACAGAAAAATGTATAGAATATATCCTTTAATTTGTATGCAGTCAAATATAATAGTTACACTGCATACAATAGCATGTTATACACACACCTGTTTAATATTTACTTATTGCTTAGATTGATATACACTATTGGAAGGAAACTGAACAAACGAAATGGGCAGATAAAATATATGTGGGCATAGCCTGGGACCTAGCCTCGATGGAAACCACATTGTTAATTTAAGAGTATATCACATGGTCAGGCCTCCAGCCTCAGGTTTATGCCTGCATCGCTCTCGGTCTTCTATGCATTAAATGCTTAACTTTCTAGATGTTAAACCACTTCAGTCTATTTAATGTATGCTTCTATCATTCCAGTGTTGGTAAGTATGGGTTGTCATCACTTAGGTAACACTCCGTATCCTGCTATAATGACCATAGGAATTCATGCATTAAAAGAAGGCATGTTCATGTAGCCTTGCTTATATTGAATTATTTCATGCCATGCATGTTGTCACTTTATGACAATGTTATTGCAGGATACGTGGAATAACGGTTACCGCCACTTCTCTTCACTGGTAGTTTGATGGAAAAACCCTATGCAAATAAAATCTGCTCTACCATTTTCTTGGTTTGTGATTTGACAGTGCATTATCTTAGTCGTTTAATGCACTGACATTTATTGAATAAAATGAAAATTACATTTTGATAGTACTCTGGTCGCAAATCAAACATGCGAAAGTTCGTTTTGATCATTTAATTCAGACATGAATTCCTGAACTACAAGACAAAAAAATATTTTATGAAGTTGTAGGGATGAGGCTTGTAAAACAAATATTTTGTAGCTGCCCAAAACATACTGTGTTATACTGTCCAAGAAAATCTCACTTTCAAAAGTTAATATTGTTAACTCAAACCAAAATAAGGTGTTTAATAGGGGCTCCCGAGTGGCGCAGCAGTCTAAGGCACTGCATCTTAGTGTTAGAGGCGTCATTACAGACCCTGGTTCAATTCCAGGCTGTATCACAACTGGGCGTGATCGAGAGTCCCAATTGGCCCAGCGTCGTTATAGGGTTTAGCCAGGGGAGGCCGTTTAAATAAAAATGTTTTTTTAAATGAATAAACATGGTATAAAACAAATGTGGACATTAATAAATGCATTTGTATAGCTTCCAAAATCTTTTTTTTTTTTTTTTAAACAATGGTGGGGGAGGTACAACTTCCATCTACTTTGATTGGTCAATTTGGACTGCCAGAGGCTGTACTTGACAAGACATTTCCTCAATAAGAACCATGAGAGATGATGGTATTGGGCCATTCTCTGAGCCAGTCCAAGCCTTAGAAGGTGTTTCTTCTCTGGATGTACTTGGTGTGTCTTCAGCCTTGTTTTCTAGGCCTTCCGAATTGATGGACTCTTCCTCCACTTGAGCCTCAGACCACAAGGACCTAACAATAGAGGTCCAGGCTGTCTGAGTAACTCCACTGTCCTCTTTTTCTTGTATTGATCCATTGGATCGATTCATCTCTGTATCATCATCATCATCATCCCTCCTATTTTACTCTACAGCTTTTGTCCATTTCTCCTCTTCCACCTTTTCTTCTTCCTCTGGATTGTGGGCTGTTAGCAGATCCAGGGTGACACTCTGTAGGATGGGGAGCGTTAACACAACATATTTTCCTTGTTTACATTAACAACATGCTCAATGTCATACTCTGGATTCAAATGACTGGTGCAGGACAACCCATGGTGTTAAAAGGATTAACATGGGCACCACCCATAAGCAGCGATTATCAACTGTTGATGCAGCCTCCCTATCTGCAGGGCAATGTGAAATGGAAACACCAGGTATTGGTTGCACTGTACCTTGATGGTGCTAAGCATGACTCCTAGGACATCGCTTCCTTGGTATGACTGGTGCAGGCCGAACTCCCCTCTCAGAGAATGGAACACTCCGTTCATCACTCTCTTCACCTGGAGGGAACACACGTAAACCATTGAAACAATCACTGATCAGAGAGAGGTAGGAATGAGAGCAATATAGAAGCTGGAAGTCAATTTCTCTTGGTGTTGCTCATTGGAGTAGTATGTTAGAGCAAAGGTAGATTTTAACAAATTTAAACACCCACCCACCCAAAGTCTGCTTTCTCTACTCCTGTATTTCTGGAGACATTTTCGTTTTTGCCCAAGCACTAAACACCTGATTCCACTAATTAAAGGTTTGATGAGGTGATTAGTGGAATCAGGTGTATAGTGCTAGGGACAAACTAAAATGGTGGGTCCCTAGGACCAGGATTAAGAAACACTACTCCAATCATGTTCAGACTAGTCTGAGGTGAATGTTGGAACACTCACCTGTTCTGCCATTGCATCCTGATTGGGCTGCTGGGCATGCCTCTTCTCCTGCTCAACCAATAGCATTTCTAGCTGCTTCCTGGTGGTCTCTGCCCTGCTCTGTGCTGCCATATACTGAGAGCGAGAGAGCATTGGAATTCAACTGTTTGATTCGTTTACATTTCCTAATGTTTAGGGAGTGTGTACACTCAGTATGTCCTTCACCTGTTCCTGTAGTTCTGACAGTGTCCTGGCCAGAATGTCTCTCTGCTGTGTGATTTCTGCTAGCTCAAGGCTATGTAGTTCCTTCTCATACCCACCCTGCTGCCAGTCCATATCCAGAACCACCTTTAGATAAACACATGTTTAAAGCCTGCAGGTTTAATGCTTTACATCATGTTAAGCATTATTATATGCAAATAATTAATAATAATGTTGTGTATGTAGCAACATTTCAACTGATATGGCTGGTATTTAGTCTGGATCATCGTGTGTGAGTGTGAGTGAGTGAGTGAGTGAGAGAGAGTGTATATATACCTGTTCCCCCTGATCTACTTCTCCTCTCCTGGCCCTTAGATGGTCAGTTTCCTTCTGGCTGCTTCTCCTCGCCTCCTCCAACTCCTCAGACAGACGCTGATGCTCACACTGCCACGTCCTCTTCCTCTCCGACAGCATCTGACAGAGACCGACAGTGTTACAAGATCAAGACCAAAGTCTAATTCCCATTCTCTTCCGTGAAGTGTGATGGGGACTCCGACAGAGGTTATACCTCTTCCCACTCAATGAATTAAAAACATTGGATTAGTATGAATGAGGAGGAGTGAGTGAAAGGGAGCACACTTTGGGAACAAGGGGTATATTCAGAATTGGGTAAGTGTACTATATTCTATAGAAGAAATGTCAGGGGATTATTTTTTATACCAAACAGTTATTAGAAGAATACTGGCACCATGTGGGACAGTGGTATTGCAGCCTGATAATACCCATTGGTCCCGCCTGCTCGTCTCCACAGACACACACCTTGTCCAGGTTGCCTTTCCCAGCCCTCAGGTCCTGTAGCTCCTCCTCCGTGTTGGTGATTGTCAGCTGAATCTCTTTATGTTTCAGTTTCTCTGTATGCCACTGGGCCTGCACCCTCCCCTCCCCCTTCCTTAGCCCTGTACGGACACACACACACACACACACCTCTTTAGTTAGCATGGTGTAATGACCCAATAGAACATTCCCAAAAGTTTAAACCCTGCCCACCCAGCACGCTGGACACAACTCAAAAGATATTCAAAATTGTGTAGTCTCTCAAATAAACAGATCCAAGTGCAGTGGTTCTGCCAGTCCTATACCTTCTACTAGTCTCTCTAATGAGCTGAACTGAGTACAGTGGCTGTCCCTGTCTTGCAGGACTTGGCTGAGCTGGGTCTGAAGGTCAGAGACAGAGCGCTGCAGAGAGGACGACTCCAGCTGAAGCTTGGAGACCAGGGTGGAGGAGGCGGCTAGGTACTCTGTCAGGTGCGGCTGAGATGGAGAGAGAGACAGAGAGAGAGGTGGGGGGAGGGACTTAAGTGTGTGTGCATATGAGACTCTCTCTCACTCTCCTGCGCTGTGTGAGTATAGTAAGTTTCCTCTGCTCTTTCCTACCTTGTCCTGCTCTGCCTCCAGCAGGCTGGTCTGGTCCTGTTGGTTGCTGGTCTTCAGCACGTCTTTCCTCTGTTCCAACAGTAAACCACTCTGCTCCATACACCTGTCACACACACCATCTTGTTTATAGCTCAGGATGTCTACAGATTCACATTCTATCTTCCCGTTGTTTTATTTGCTTGGAAATACTGTGTAACCTTACCCTAGCATTCACAGTAGCTAAGAAATGCATTGCCATTAATTGGAAGGCTGGTTATCCTCCCACAATGGGAAGGTAGAAATGCCATGACCCACTACATTTGATTTATTACCAGATTAAGAGTATACCAGGTGACTTTCATAAGGTGTGGAGGCCTTGTATTGAATACCGTAAGACAAAAGGAGCCGGTATTAAAAACATACCCATGTCAGGGTGGATACCTCTTTAGGCCGCTCTGTCCTGGCCCCGGGGGTCTACCGTCCTGTGGATTGTCACTCTGGCTCTGGCCTAGTACACATGTTTCACTAAGATCCTGAAGTATGGGTGTGTTAGGTTTGGGGTGCTGCAGGGCGGTGGACCCCTAGGGACAAACTTCTATTGGTGTAAGTAATGAGAGTTCTACATTATCCTCATGAGATGAATCATATGGAGGCGGAGGTGTTGATGTGTGTACATGTAAACTATGAGTATGTTTATTTTTTTCAACTTTGGTTTCCAAACCTTTTCCTTGGCAAATTATAAATAAATTGACTGTGATATGTATGAATTGTAATATATTTCCTGTTAAAATAAAATATTTTTATACAGTACCAGTCAAAAGTTTGTACACACCTACCCAGGATTTTTAAAAATATATATATATTCTACATTCTAGAATAATAACACATATGGAATAATGTACTAACCAAAAAAAGTGTTTAACAAATCAAAATATATTTTAGATTTTTCAAAGTAGCTACCCTTTGCCTTGGTGACAGCTTTGCACACTCTTGGCATTCTCTCAACCAGCTTCATGACGTAGTCACCTGGAATGTATTGCAATTAATAGATGTGCTTTGTTAAAAGTAAAATTTGTGGAATTTCTTTCCTTCTTAATGTGTTTCAGCCAATCAGTTGTGTTGTGACAAGGTAGGGGTGTTATACAGAAAATAGCCCTATTTGGTAAAAGACCAAGTCTATATTATGGAACAGCTCAAATAAGCGAAGATTAACTACAGTCCATCATTACTTCAGGACATGAAGGTCAGTCAATCCATCCGTAAAATGTCAAGAACTTTGCAAATTTCTTCAAGTGCAGTCACAAAAACCATCAAGCGCTATGATGAAACTGGCTCTCATGAGAACCGCCACAGGAAAGGAAGACCCAGAGTTACCTCAGCTGCAAAGGACAACTTCATTAGAGTTAACTGCCTCAGAAATTGCAGCCCAAATAAATGATTCACAGAGTTCAAGTAACAGACATCTCAACATCAGTTGTTCAGAGGAGACTGCATGAATCAGGCCTTCATGGTCAAATTGCTGCAAAGAAACCACTACTAAAAGACCCCAATAATAAGAAGAGACTTGCTTGGGCCAAGAAACACGAGCAATGGACATTAGACGGGTGGAAATCTGTCCTTTGGTCTGATGAGTCCAAATATGAGATTTTTGGATCCAACTGCCGTGTCTATGTGATACGCAGAGTAGGTGAACGGAAGATTTACACATGTGTGGTTCCCACTGTGAAGCATGGAGGAGGAGGTGTGATGGTGCTTTGCTGGTGACACTGTCTGTGATTTATTTAGAATTCAAGGCAAACGTAACCAGCATGGCTACCACAACATTCTGCAGTGATACGCTTCCGGTTTGCGCTTAATAGGTCTATCATTTGTTTTTCAACAGGACAATGACCCAACACACCTCCAGGCTGTGTAAGGGCCATTTGACCAATAAGGAGAGTGACAAGTGCTGCATCAGATGACCTGGCCTCCACAATCAACCGACCTCAACCCAATTGAGATGGTTTGGGATGAGTAGGACTGCAGAGTGAAGGAAAAGCAGCCAACAAGTGCTCAGAATGTGGGAACTGCTTCAAGACTGTTGAAAAAGCATTCCTCATGAAGCTGGTTGAAAGAATGCAAAGAGTGTAAAAAGTTGTCATCAAGGCAAAGGGTGGCTACTTTGAAGAACCTCAAATATAAAAATATATTTTAATTTGTTTAACACTCTTTTGCTTACTACATGATTCCATATGTGTTATTTCATTGTTTTGATGTCTTCACTATTATTCTACAATGTAGAAAATAGTAACAATAAAAGAAAAACCCTTGAATGAGTAGGTGTGTCCAAACTTTTGACTGGTACTGTATATATATATATTTTTAAATCTACAGAACTCATTGAACAAGCACACACACACAGTACTGTACACTCAAACCTCTGGTTCTGTTCGAGGAGTTCTCTGATCTTCCAGTTCTGCTCCTCCACTCGGGTGCTCTTCTCCAGAACCTCCTTCTTTAGAAACAAGTTCTCCTGTGGAACCCAAATGGAGAAGTTATGCCGTTCCATGCAGTGGTCAATGCCTATCAGGTAATTGCTTTCGCCCGTACTACTGTTCCCCACACCAGTGCAGTTGAAGGACAGTAGACCAGGACAAGAATCCTTTTTTTCAGACCAGTGCAGAATGAGGGAGAGCAGAAAAGGAGGAGGACACTGTAGATTAGTGGGACAGATGACTGACCTGGGTGATTCTCTGGATGTTGTGCAGGATCATGGCTGTTTCCATGGACACCGAGGACAGACCCAGAGAGTTGCCGCCACCATGCTTCTGGAGCTCATCCACCTGGTATAAAATATGTTAACATGACTTAAAACTGTTACAATGCTTTGTTACTTGTTATGAGCCCTTATAATGTCTCCGTTTGACAGAATCATTATGAGATTAAAAGAAATGATGAGGTCATACGCAAAACAATGCAATACAAGAAAGTGTTACCAGAACTACAAACAAGTCCACTGCTGACCTTGGAGACCAACAGATTGATTTTATCTGCCATTTTCCCCACAGCCTGTCCGATCTCAGTGTTGTGCTGTCGCACCTCTGTCATCAACAAGGAAGGGACATCACTAGGTGCTAGATGGGTCAAATGTTGTTTTAGATAAAAGCTTGAAAACATATTACAATAGTATGTCTGCTATTCTGCACTTAGACAAGGTGACAGTGAAAATTGTATTTTCATTACCCTGGTATGAAACTGCATGATGAGGGTGGAACTGACCAAGGTAGGACGGACCAAAGGCAGACTGAAATGATGGGTATGGCTGTGAGGGGGGGGGGTAAGCATATTGTATCATTTCAAATTTCCCCTTTGGAGATCAATATTGGTTATTCAATTCAAATTCAATACCTGGAAGGCATGACTGCTCCCACCACAGTCCACAGCCTGTGGGACCACTGTCTCCATAAACACTGGTTGCTGGGCAGCAGTTGGCACAACGACCTCAGGCACTGAAACAGAAAATATAACCCTGAATATAAGCAAATGACTGGTTGATCTACTAAACATATGGACGTAAATGGACACTGAACTAGACGTCTTACCTGCATGGACAGGGGGTGCAGCTGACATCTGGATGGGCTGGGGGAACAGACAGTGATGTGAAGGGTGAGATTCACTTGGGTCCTGCAGGGTGACACAGATACAGACACAGAAGAATATTAGCAAGTCAGTGGCACTGTCATGGGTGTCAAACATGACAACGGTTTGTAGGTTGTACTCTTTTTCCAGCATACATGGCAAACAGGTTCCAAAGTAAAAGCATTGACTTGGTCAAAAAATGGAATTGTGGGAATGCACAATTCTATACAGAACAGAAGGTGCACACACACACACACACACACACACACACACACACACACACACACACACACACACACACTATGGAGCCCACCTCTGTCTTGGAGTCACTGTGGTCTGGCTGGGCAGAGATGGCTCCTGTTGGGAAGGGCAGCATGGGCTGACCCATTTTGGCCATATGAGAGATCAACTTGGCTTTGGCTGTATCCGACAGCTGTATGTAAGATAATACGGTTTGAGAGAGATTGTGTCTGATTGACTGTGAGTGAGTGAGTGAGTGAGTGAGTGAGTGAGTGAGTGAGTGAGCGAGCGAGCGAGCGAGCATGTGTGCACAATTGTGAGTGAAAATGTGTGTGTGAAAGCATGCAAAGAAGTTAAACTAAATGAAAATAACACTCACCATCAGTTGCTCATTTATTGAATTGGATTTCACATTCAGAGGCTTTCCCCTGTTGGCAGAAAAGTCAAATAGTTAACCTGACATCTGACCCCCAAATAAAAAAGCCTCCTAACTCCCCCACTGAGGAACAGTGAAGGTAGTGGTACATACCTGGGCTCTGCTGGGATAGAGCTGGGGGGCTGAGACTGAGGGGACATCCCAAAGCCCAGACTGTCCACACTTGGGGAGGGAGAGTTGGTGGTTAATCCCCCACTCTGTCGCTCCGACCCACTGTCCTTAGCAAACTTCACCTAAATACATCCCACAGAGTTAGAACATCTAGACAGCCATCTTTAGCCAATTACGCCCTCTAGCTTCGGTACACAAACAGTTCCACATGGCTACAGTGAGATACTGTTTGACGTTTGAAACTGAATGTGTGAGTGTGTGTGCGCCCACCCGGCGAATCTCCACATTGTAGACCAGTGTGCTGGAGGAGGGGACGTGGTTGGGGATGCCCTTTGACCCATAGCCTAGGGTGGGGGGCACAATATGGAGGCGACGCCCAGTTTTCTGCATCCCTAACATCCCGTCCTCCAATCCCTAAAGAGAGAGAGATAGGAGAGAGAGAGAAACATTCGTTTTTTTCTGTAAGCATGAAGTTGCCTCACTATGTGTGGTGATGTCATATTGCTGAGTTGACCACTACACCAGTGGAGGCTGGTGGAAAGAGGTATAGGAGGATGGGCTCATTTTAATGGCTGTAATGGAATAATTGGAACGGAGTCAAACAGGTGGTTTCCATACGTTCCATATATTCCATTCCAGCCATTACGTTGAGCCAGTCTTCCTATAGCTCCTCCCACCAGCCTGCTCTACAACCTACCTTAATGGCCTTGCCGGTGCCAAGTTTCACTCTCAGCAGCTTGTCTTTGCCCACGTTGGAGTCAAACATCTGACACACAGAAAACAATATAATACATTCAGCTGAATGGTGATCAAATTGGCATTGACATGCACTGTGAAGAGGATAAGTGAGTGAGTGAGAGAAAGAGAGAAATAGGACAGTCACACAAAACACATTCACTGGAAAAAAACAACAACTAAAATTCTTGTTTTAAAATCCATGCCATTTAGACTCTCTCCAGACAATAGTAAACAAGGTGGGAGGGAGTTCAGCCATGTAAAGGGTGAAGTGCTCAAGGAAGAGAAAAGTGGGTGGGAACAACAATGTTCTATTAAACTTCCATGCAAAGAAGAAAATCTAAAGATTTAACTACGCCTCGTCTATTCCTCTCTGATAAAACATTTACTAGGGTCAGCCTTATCTGGGCCTCTTGAAAGCACAGAGACATTCCCGACAGAGGTGAGACGGATTTTCCCAAACTATTGCTTGCCTCATATGTTTAAGGCCCTGTGATATACACAGCTATTTTTTAAATTATGAATTATATACATTATGGCCGCTGATTCATGATAACTCGATCATAACCCAAAATATAAGGTTGCTTTACTCCATTGTTTGTAAGCTATGTCATAAACATACATTAATGTACAGCTTCAAATTGTCTAGATACTATCATGTTGACCTCGTCCTTTTGTTTTTTTTCCATATAGTAGATATAATTTGGTGGTTAAATTTATCCAGCCCCATCCCTCTGTTCTATAGCATTTTGTGGTTTTGTCAATGAAGACCCATCATATGAATATCTAAGGATGTGCACAATGTTGCCCTGTAAAGGTAAAACCATGCTTTACAATTGGTTAGGATCCATGTGTCACGATTTGTTACGATCACATAGGGATCGCAATATCGTACCATGTTGACTCAAACTGAAATGATCTCGAACTGACTGATAATGGTTTCACCTTTGGTCTCGGTTTAGATATGGCCGCCTCCGGCAGTCTGCTGTCTGAGGAGCACTTCCTGTGCTCTACGTGTCTGGATGTGTTCACTGAGCCAGTAGCCATTCCATGTGGACAACTTCTGCATGGCCTGTATCAAAGAGTACTGGGATACTAGTGACCCTTGCCGGCGTCCCATGTGTTTGGAGAAATTTGACAGGAAACCGGAGCTTTGCATCAATACTCTCATTTCTGAGATGGCTACTCAGTTCAGGAAGTCAGTTCAAGGGAAAGCCACCAGCTTAGACCAAGGACCTCACCCAAGGCCCAGCCCAAAACTCTGCTCAACCCCTAGAAGTTTCCTGTGACATCTGCACTGGGACAACGCTCAAGGCCCTGAAGTCCTGCCTGGTGTCTGACATCTTTCCGTGAGACTCACTTGGAGCCTCAGAGAGTCACCGGTTTAAAGAGACAAGCTGATCGACCCTGTGGAGAACCTGGAAGACAGGATGCGTAAGAAGCACGAGACTCCTGGATCTGTTCTGTTGAAGTGACCAGACATGTCTGCATGTGTTTTGCTTGAAAACAGACCACATGACACTGTCCCTCTAGAGAAGAGTATAGAGAGAAAATGGCTAAACTAGGAAAGGTTATGGCAGAGGTAGACCAGAAGATGCTATCAAGATATAGTAAGGTTGAGGAGATCAAACTCAGATCTCAGCAAGAGAAATGGAAAGAGAGACAACGTGCAGGTCTTCACTGCTCTGGTGCGCTCCATTGAGAGAAGCCAGGTAGAAATCATTGATTGAGGTGATTAAGGAGCTGGAGCAGGAAATCGCTGAGCTACAGAGGAGAAGCAATGAGCTGGAGCAGCTCTCACACACTGAGGGCCACCTTCAACTCCTCCAGAGCTTCCCATTCCTTTGCAGCCCTCCACCCACCAAGGACTGGTCTGAGATCAGTGTTCACAGTGATCTCTGTCTGGGGAGCTGTGTCTCAGCTGGAGGAGACACTTATGAGTGAAGTGAAGAGGTTTGGTGATATTGAGCTGGAGGGGATTCAGCAGTAGATGTGACCCTGGACCCTGATACAGCACCACCTTACATGAACTCCCAAACCACCCAGAAAGGTTTGATTATTTTGTCAATGTCCTTGGAAATGAGGGCTTCTCTTCAGGGAGATTTTACTATGAATGTTATGGTTACAGGCAATACTGAGTAGGATTTAGGAGTAGCCAGTGAGTCTGTCATCAGAAAGAGGGATATAACATTAAGGCCTCAGAATGGATACTGGACTATATGCAGAGGTATGGGTGTGAGTACAAAGCCAGTGACACCTACCCTGTCCCCATCTTTCTGAGAGACACACCACAGAAGGCAGGGGTGTTTATGGATTGTGAGGAGGGTCAGGTCTCCTTTTATGATGTGGGGGCCTGGTCTCATATCTACTCTTTCACTGACTGCAAATCCATACCGTGGCCCAAATCCTAATGGTGAAATCTTCCTTCTCATCATCTCTACATTCAAAGTCACAGACTCTTAAATTCCCAAATTGTACAATGGAGTGGTTATTCTCATTATTATCAGCATTTGTCAGTCTGTTTGACATGACGAGTATAGGACCATACTAGGCTAAGCTACTGGTCAGAATGTTTGAGTCATAAATTCTGCCAGCACGATGCTCATTAGGTAAACTAATGAGCACCGTGCGAGGAAGGGTGCATTGTGCAAATATAGGATCCAGCAAGGATTGTTTTAAGGTGGAGATATGGTTCTTCTGTTGCAGTCATGCGCAATGTTCTTGGTTGGTCATCAATCATTAAGATAATTGAAAGGAACATGCTTATTTTATTTCAGAATATACATAATTTAATACGGCCAAGTTCTATTCACAACGGTATTCAGTTGGTTAAGATACAGACATTCTGTAAATACTAGGAATAGATTGTCCACCATCTGCGTTGTCCAGACAGAAAAGAGAAATAGGCAAAAGAACATTTCGATTTAGAGCCAAAAAGAAATGGAATAAATTAACTGAGCAAACCAGAAACCTTTCAATATATAAATGTAAACATTATTTTAAAACGATTTAAATATAATACATATAAATGTTGTGGGACTATAGTAGATGAAGAATCAATATTTTTTTAGATTGAGTATTTATTGGGTCATTATGTTAGTATATTATGTATGTTTGTAATAGTGTGTTATATGTAGAAATGTGTTCGTATTATAAATTGTATTTTAATGTTAAGGACTCTTGGAAGATTAGTCCAAATGGGGACTAAAATAGATCCTAATAAATCAAATTAAAAGCATCTAGAATGTCAGTATATTGTCAATGTTTGAATATATTCTGATCTTTTGTATTTAAAAAATTAATTAATTATAAAGCCACAAATCAAATTGCCCAATGCTCTGAGCTTTTCTGAGCCTTTATTCATTTTGTCAGAACCAGTTGATTTTCTCCAAATACAGCACAATTATTTTGGCTGTATTCTGAGTTATTTGTCACCTGTCCGATGTTGTGGTTCTGTAGAAGCCAGCCTGTGAAGGCCACCTCTACCGTGTCACCATAGTCCACCGCCGGTCCCTCTCCTAACAGCAGGTCCTGGGTCAGTAGTGTATCTACAGTGGTCTCACTGTTCCATCTGGCCACACACAGCTGTAATGGTGGGTAAAGATTTAAACATTAAAAAAGTCTATGGATTTTTACTGTGTGCAAATAACTCAATAAAACAACTATCCATGCGTCTACCCATCTGTTTCTCCAGAGCCATATATAGAGATCTATATACAGTGTACAAATCATTATGCACACATGAATCCAGGTGACAGCTAAGATCCCTTATTGAGGTCACTTGTTAAATCCTCTTCAAGTCAGTGTAGATGAAGGGGAGGAGACATGTTAAAGAAGGATTTTTAAGCCTTGAGACAAGTGCCTTTGAACGGGGTATGGTTGTAGGTGCCAGACGCACCGATTTGTGTCAACAATTGCAATGCTGCTGGGTTTTTCATGCTCAACAGATTCCTGTGAATGGTCCACCACTCAAAGGACATCCAGCCAACTTGACACAATTGTGGGAAGCATTGGAGTCAACATGGGCCAGCATCCCTGTGGAATGCTTTTGACACCTTGTAGAGTTCATGCCCTGACGAATTGACGCTGTTTTGAGGGTCAAAGGGGGTGGGGTGCAACTCAATATTAGGAAAGCGTTCTTAATGTTTTGTACACTCCGTATATCTGTCCAGTATGTAGTAATACTTCCGTCGTTCACCTCTTTGCAAAAGTCCACTCCAGCTTTCTCAGACTCAAACATCAGGGACCAGTTGTGCCTCAGGTCATCGTAGAATGTTCCATAGTTACCTGGCTGAACCTGAGAAGTCAAATCAGACATAGTCTAGTTAAAACACACCACACAGTTAAAACTGATATAGTCTAGTTAAAACTGATATAGTCTAGTTAAAACTGATATAGTCTAGTTAAAACACACCACACAGTTAAAACTGATATAGTCTAGTTAAAACACACCACACAGTTAAAACTGATATAGTCTAGTTAAAACTGATATAGTCTAGTTAAACACACCACACAGTTAAAACTGATATAGTCTAGTTAAAACACACCACACAGTTAAAACTGATATAGTCTAGTTAAAACACACCACACAGTTAAAACTGATATAGTCTAGTAAAACACACCACACAGTTAAAACTGATATAGTCTAGTTAAAACTAATATAGTCTAGTTAAACACACCACACAGTTCAAACTGATATAGTCTAGTTAAAACTGATATAGTCTAGTTAAAACTGATATAGTCTAGTTAAACACACCACACAGTTAAAACTGATATAGTCTAGTTAAACACACCACACAGTTAAAACTGATATAGTCTAGTTAAAACACACCACACAGTTAAAACTACACAAGCATGTACACATCATGGGAAGATGTACTACTCACTGTGAAGATGAATCCTAGATGGATCTTGGCAGTTGTGATTGGTTTCTGTTTGCTGCCATAAAGCAGGATCATGTACTGAAGAAAACAATCAAGACGAGATGAAGCAGACAGACACATGACTTGGCAAACACAAACGTGACGTGTGCATGAACAGAATAAACTTGGGTCCCACTTTACAATAACATTTATTTATGTGGTAGTTACAAAGGCAGGTTTACATTATGTTTTACACAACCTTTTTATACAAACGTTTGTATCACTGCCATAGATGTATTACTGTATCAAGACAAATTAAAACAATTTATCATGAGCCTTTTTCACTCTACACTAAAACAACCTAGAGTATCTCAAGATCATACAATTAACTGAGTCACATATTTCTTATGAAGTGGTTAGAGCAGAATACAAGACCCTTCATTAATTGCGTTGGAAAAGCATATGATTAAATATAAACAGTGCATGACTTGGGGCGGAGCTCACAAGCACCTCAAATGTTCTACTGCTTGAGTTCTGGCAGCTCTTACAGAATATTCACTTTAAAAACATTGCAGAGCTCCAGCACCTAACTAAAAACAGCACTCAAAATGAGGACCAGCACCCATTTCAGTCCAAGCACTGAATGTAAAGAGATGGAGACTTCCTCTTCACATCACCTGGAGTTTGTTTATTCTTAATGGAAACCAGTTTTACATATCCTTCACAACGCAAGTACCTCTCTGGTTGGATGATTTCCCAGGATAGCAGCTCCCACCTTCCCCTGTTTTGTGTACTGGCCATTCACACTGCAAACACAAAACCATGACGACAAGATCAAACAGGACCTGTGAACACAACACCAAACACACGCATATTCTCTCACGCACGCACCACCTCAAGCACACTAATAATGGACATACTCACATACACATTCAACTCTGAGACATATCAACTATCTAGTGATATGGATTTCAGGTGCTTGTTAGTGGACATACTCACAAGCGGAATGCATGAACAGCAGTAGCCAAAAGGACAGAAGGAGTTGGTGCAGGCTTTTGAGGAGATGGGCCTTTGAAAATGCACACAGAGTTAACAAAAACCACGCAGACCATATTCAAACACTTCCATAACGTGAACTTTTGCACCAATCCATTAATGGATGTATTGGAAGAATTGCATTAACGTTTACACATGGTCTGAAGTCTGTTTAAACTGTACAAGCCACAATACTGAAGAAATGCATCCTTCCTGCTGTCTAGAGGAGTCATAACCTCCCTCTATCCAATCATGTCAGATCAGTGTTTACGTCAAAGGGAGGAAGGACAGAATGGATTTCACCAGTGTTTAAACAGGACCTCGGACGTATCTTACTCAGAGCGGTGGTGGTTTTCTTCGGCTGTTTGGGGGCTCTGAACTGGAAGGACTCGTTGCCCTGACTGGCAGCCTGATCCAGATCAAAGAGAGAGGCTAGCTTTGCTCTGTCAACACACAAACACAACAATACTGTATATGGGTAATTCCAAAATATCAGAATTGCACTGAGACTGATTTTTCACTTTAAAAATGTATGCCAAACAAAAACCGTTGAATTAAAAAGTTTAACAAACCACACAACTATGCACAAGGAATACTTTTAACAATTTACACAGAACATTTTACAGAAACACATTTACTGGAAGAACTAGGCAGATGCAAAGTTTGGTAACAGTTTGTTTTTTTATGCGTCCAGGTTAAATCCATGTACAGTGTCTTCATGTACAGTGTCTTCATGTACAGTGTCTTCATGTACAGTGTCTTCATGTACAGTGCCTTCATGTACAGTGTCTTCATGTACAGTGCCTTCATGTACAGTGCCTTCATGTACAGTGCCTTCATGTACAGTGCCTTCATGTACAGTGCCTTCATGTACAGTGTCTTCATGTACAGTGTCTTCATGTACAGTGTCTTCATGTACAGTGCCTTCATGTACAGTGCCTTCATGTACAGTGTCTTCATGTACAGTGTCTTCATGTACAGTGTCTTCATGTACAGTGTCTTCATGTACAGTGCCTTCATGTACAGTGCCTTCATGTACAGTGTCTTCAGAAAGTATTCACATCCCTTTTCACATTTAGTCGTGTCACAGCATGAAATTCATTTATTACATTTAGAAGAAAATAATTGTCACTGGCCTACACACAATAGGCCATAATGGCAAAGTGGAATGATGTTTTCCAAATGAATAAAAAGTTTGAGTCAATAAGATATCAACCCCTTTGTCATGGCAAGCCTAGAATTCAGGAGTAAAGAACTTGCTTAACAAGTCATAATAAATTGCATGGACTCACTGTGTGAAATAATAGTGTTTGACATGATTTTTTAATGACTACCTCATCTCTGTACCCTACACATCAAACTATCTGCAAGGTCCCTCAGTCAAGCAGTAAGGTTTTCCAATGCCTCGCAAACAAAGGCACCTATTGGTAATGGCAAAAAACAAACATTAAATATCCCTTTGAGCATGGTGAAGTTATTAATTACACTTTGGATGGTGTATCAATGCACCCAGTCACTACAAAGATACAGGAGTCCTTCCTAACTCAGTTGCTTGAGAGGAAGGAAACCGCTCAGGGATTTCACCGTGAGGCCAGTAGTGACTATAAAACAGGTAGAGGTTACTCCACAACACTAACCTAATTGACAGAGTGAAAAGACAGACATCTGTACAAAACATGCATCCTGTTTGCAATAAGACACTAAAGTAAAAGTGCAGAGAATTTGGCAAAGAAATTAACTTTATGTCCTGAATACAAAGTGTTATTTTTTGGGCAAATCCAACAACACGTCACTGAGTACTAGTTCATATTTTCAAGCATTGTGGTGGCTGCATCATGTTGGGTCATGTGTATGCTTGTCATCAGCAAGGACTATGGAATAGAGCTAAGCACATGCAAAATCCTAGAGGAAAACCGGGTTCAGTCTGCTTTTCAACAGACACTGGGAGACAAATTCACCTTTCAGCATGACAAGGACTTAAAACACAAGGCCAAATACAGACTGGAGTTGCTTACCAAGACGACATTGAATGCTCCTGAGTGGACTAGTTACAGTTCTGACTTAAATCGGCTTGAAAATCTATGGCAAGACTTGAAAATGGCTGTCTAGCAATGATTTTTATTTAACTAGGCAAGTCAGTTACGAACAAATTCTTATTTACAACGATGGCCTACCCCGGCCAAACCCGGACAACACTGGGCCAATTGTGCGCTGTGATTGGGACTCCCAATCACGTCCGGATGTGATGCAGCATGGATTCAAACCAGGTACTGCAGTGACGCCTCTTGCACTGAGATGCAGTGTCTTAAACCACTGCATCACTCGGGAGCCCAACTTGACAGAGCTCGAAGAATTTGAAAAATAATCATGTGCAAATGTTGTACAATTAAGGTGTGCAAAGCAATTAAGGTGTCACAGCTGTTAAATCCATTTTAATCCCACTTTGTAACAACAAAATGTGGAAAACGTCAAGGGGTGTGAATACTTTCTGAAGGCCCTGTGTGTGTGTGTGTATTATTATTTTATTAATTTTGTAATTTTACCCCCTTTTCTCCCAAATTTTGTGATATCCAATTGTGATCTTGTCTCATTGCTGCAACTCCCCAATGGACAAGACAGAGGCGAAGGTTGAGTCATGCGTCCTCTGAAGCATGACCCCACCTAACTGCATTACTTAACACCTGCCCGCTTAACCCGGAAGCCAGCCGCACCAATGTGTTGGAGGAAACACTGTTCAACTGACAGCCGAAGTCAGCCTGTAAGGCACCTGGCCCGCCACAAGGAGTAGCTAAAGCGAGATGAGTCAAGTAAAGCCCCCCCGGCCAAACCTGGACGCTGGGCCAATTGTGCGCAACCCTATGGGACTCCCGGTCACGGCCAGTTATGACACAGACTGGGATCGAAACCGGGTCTGTAGTTATGCCTCAAGCACTGCCTTAGACCACTGTGCCACTCAGGATGTCTGTATGTGTATTTTCAGTAACAGAATTTCAAGGCACAAGGCAATGTTTGTTAAACTTACAGAAGGCAGAATAATTTCACCAAAACTAAATAGAAGTGTTGATATTAGTTGGCAGGGGTCTTCACTTCAACATTGTGTTTTGATGCATTTCGAACACCTTTTCAGACTTTTTCCTGGTAGATGTTTTCTGAGACCCCTTTTCCATCTGTTTGACCACAAATCAAAGTCTTTCCTAATTCCAATTTTTTGGGATTGATAATGGTTGGAAAATGCATGTGCCTTAAAACTTCTCAAAATGAGTCTCGTAGCTTTCATTTGACATTCTCCTATGAACTTCACATGTTGGTGCTCATGGACATGTTGGTGCTCATGGGTCCATTAAGACATGTTGGTGCTTATGGGTCCATTAAGACATGCTGGTGCTCATGGACATGTTGGTGCTCATGGGTCCATTAAGACATGTTGGTGCTCATGGACATGTTGGTGCTCATGGGTCCATTAAGACACATGTTGGTGCTCATGGGTCCATTAAGACATGTTGGTGCTCATGGGTCCATTAAGACATGCTGGTGCTCATGGACATGCTGGTGCTCATGGGTCCATTAAGACATGCTGGTGCTCATGGACATGCTGGTGCTCATGGGTCCATTAAGACATGCTGGTGCTCATGGGTTCATTAAGACATGCTGGTGCTCATGGGTTCATTAAGACATGCTGGTGCTCATGGGTCCATTAAGACATGCTGGTGCTCATGGGGACATGCTGGTGCTCATGGGTCCATTAAGACATGCTGGTGCTCATGGGTCCATTAAGACATGCTGGTGCTCATGGGTTCATTAAGACATGCTGGTGCTCATGGGTTCATTAAGACATGCTGATGCTCATGGGTCCATTAAGACATGCTGATGCTCATGGGTCCATTAAGACATGCTGATGCTCATAGGTCCATTAAGACATGCTGGTGCTCATGGGTCCATTAAGACATGCTGGTGCTCATGGGTTCATTAAGACATACTGGTGCTCATAGGTCCATTAAGACATGCTGGTGCTCATGGGTCCATTAAGACATACTGGTGCTCATGGGTCCATTAAGACATACTGGTGCTCATAGGTCCATTAAGACATACTGGTGCTCATAGGTCCATTAAGACATGCTGGTGCTCATGGGTCCATTAAGATATGCTGGTGCTCATGGGTCCATTAAGACATACTGGTGCTCATAGGTCCATTAAGACATACTGGTGCTCATAGGTCCATTAAGACATACTGGTGCTCATGGGTCCATTAAGACATGCTGGTGCTCATAGGTCCATTAAGACATACTGGTGCTCATAGGTCCATTAAGACATACTGGTGCTCATAGGTCCATTAAGACATACTGGTGCTCATAGGTCCATTAAGACATACTGGTGCTCATAGGTCCATTAAGACATACTGGTGCTCATAGGTCCATTAAGACATGCTGGTGCTCATGGGTCCATTAAGTCATGTTGGTGCTCATGGGTTCATTTACATGGAAATGACCATATGTGTATGGCAACAATACATACACGTTTTAGTGCCCATGTATGGGAACTTACACAAGCATGAGTATTTTTTGATCACTTCATCACAATGCTTAGCTTGGAATGATACAATCTAGTCGAAACAATGCAATCCACTCACAGCCCAATGAAGAGGTAGCAGAGACAATGATGGCATCAACACAGGGTTAAATACTTGTATCATGATTTGTAACATCACCATTCAGTCACTTAGTATCTGTTTGGATGTAAACAATTCTATCACAGCTTGCCTATCATCCTAACCTTACTTCCCGGGGTAGAGAGAAGAGACAGCATAGCTTTCTAGTTGTTTGCTTAGGTGATTGATTCAATTCGCTCACATTACATTTCGATTAGAAGCCAATATTATCCAGAGCAACATAAAATATAATAGACAGTCAGTGCCCAGTATGAATGTTTGCATGAAAGTTAAGTTGAACAAGTATTTTCTGGTATAATGTGCTACCAGACAATAGGCTACAAATGAACATGATCTCTACAATGCAAAACATTTCCCACATATTCCAAAGACTAGAAAAGAGAAAACACTACTTACATTCTTCAAAATATAACCTTTCCTCGCCCTCTGTGCTAAATGCAATATAAAGTGCATTACTAGCAGGGAATATCAGACCCACATGGCATAAACACGACATCCCCAGGCAAGCCTATCCACTCTCTATAGAGATCAGCATCCCATGACATAAACTCGACATCCCCAGGCAAGCCTATCCACTCTCTATAGAGATCAGCATCCCATGACATAAACTCGACATCCCCAGGCAAGCCTATCCTCTCTCTATAGAGATCAGCATCCCATGACATAAACTCGACATCCCCAGGCAAGCCTATCCACTCTCTATAGAGATCAGCATCCCATGACATAAACTCGACATCCCCAGGCAAGCCTATCCTCTCTCTATAGAGATCAGCATCCCATGACATCTATTTAACCCACCCTTGGTGGCCCCTTCCTCAAGAAAGCTAAAACATATTTTTAACTACAGCAGCACTCAAAGCAGTGAACCTTTGGTTAAATAAACTCAACACTCAACCAATAGACAAGCAGCCAGTCCCCCCATGTTTACTTACAGGATAGGTTCTCTCTAGTGTCACACTCCAGACCTCTGTGCACAATAGCCTAGGGATGAGGGTAGGTTCTCTCTAGTGTCACACTCCAGACCTCTGTGCACAATAGCCTAGGGATGAGGGTAGGTTCTCTCTAGTGTCACACTCCAGACCTCTGTGCACAATAGCCTAGGGATGAGGGTAGGTTCTCTCTAGTGTCACACTTCAGACCTCTGTGCACAATAGCCTAGGGATGAGGGTAGGTTCTCTCTAGTGTCACACTCCAGACCTCTGTGCACAATAGCCTAGGGATGAGGGTAGGTTCTCTCTAGTGTCACACTCCAGACCTCTGTGCACAATAGCCTAGGGATGAGGGTAGGTTCTCTCTCAAAGAACACATGTACACAGAACATACTGACCCATGGAACTCCCACCAAAGGTAGTCAGTATGCCACACTACAGACATGGTCGCCAGTTTGTAGCTTCTGACAGAGGCCCTGTGCCAGATGAAGAAGACACCGAGAAGGGGAGGGCAGGTAGGAAAGGAGCTGGCTGGCAAACAGATTGTGTGCCCTGCCAGATCTCTCTCTGATCCTCTCCTCTCGGTTCCATACAGTTATGACAAGGGACCATTTAGCAGTACGGTCCATGCTGCTATGGTGCCATACCAGAAAACATCGCGAGAAAGCATAGGTGGTCTAATTGGTATATTCCCATTCATTGTTTTCCCTACCATTGCATAGGTGGGACAGGCTTCTCAGCCTAGCTCTGTCACATCCCAAGTAAGCGATAATCAACCAGGGGCTATGAGTTAATTATTTTCCAGAGTCCCTTGTTGATTATCCCTTACACAATCCATTGGTTTAAATTGAATAGTTTTTGTTTTAAAAGGAGGCCCTAGATGTTGATGTGGCGGCTTTTATTGCACTCATCTTGGAAATATTTGAAGGGAAACACTGTTGACACTTCTTGGAAGAACACGTATAGGCAAGTAGTAACAAACATTATACACCACATATTTCAGTGGAGGTTTGTTTAGCCTACCCAAGCTATGAGGCTCTCACACATTACACCAAATTAGTTTCCCCAAAATCAATAATGCCACCTTTGACTAAGTCCATAGGGCACCCCTGTTTCAACATAGCCACTTCAGACTCACAAATTATAGTTAAGATTTATCCAATGCACGTGGTTAAGGACTGCAAAACAATTTGGGAGGAAGATGAGAATAATATCTAAATCACTATTTAATTCTATAGTATTTTTAGGCTTGCTGCACTACTTTTCAATTATTTGAATTATTTTCAAGCATCCCTAAATATATTCTGTAGCCTAATAAACGTTGATACTGTTAGTTACATTGTAACACATTGTTTAAAAAAAGAAACAACGTTTACAATGAAAAAACATGACTTTTCCCTCTTCTCAGTGTATGAAGAATGATCCAATCAAAAGACAATGCGCTTCGCAAGCAAATAAAAAAACAACTGCACATGCGTTTACTTTTTCTCTGTAAACTCACCCGCCTTTAGGCAACAGAAAATCCCCTTCTTGATAACCACAAAACATGTCTAGAAGTCTGTGTCGTACCCTTCGAATAGAAAAATACAGGGGGTATTTTATGTCTAGCGAAGCATCACACACAAACAGCACGTTCAAGTGATACACTTCAAATATGCCTCCATCCTTCATTTCATGTAGAATGGCCTCAGCTGACTAGTCAACTTACTGTCGTAAAACGGCCCAGTAACCAATCAAAACTCAAGCTCTGCAGTCGTAAAGCGCAAACACAACAACACGCTGGAGGAAATGTAGTCCTAGTCGAAGAAAGGAGTTTTTCAGTATTATTAGATTCACTTTCGAGATTGTCAAAGACCCTAGGATAATCTGTTATAGCTACCGTAGGTGAGCATCTTGAACTGAGCAGGGCTGTTATCCGGCTTTTATGGATGTATTTCGTGAACGAGGGATCTGTCACGTATCCACTAGTTAGTTAACTAGCCACTGGTACTGCTCGAGAGGCTAGCTAGCCCATTCAAATAGACTGTAAGACATCTTGGGCTCCATTCTCGAGAGCTAGAGGTTAGCTAATTAACTAAATGAAACTAACAGTTAGCAGAATTATCTGCCATCAATTTCACCTATCTCTTTCAGCCCTTTGTTGGACCTGCGACTCTGCTCGCATTGGGTTTACAGTAGCAGGTTGGCATTTATTGTCATGAATCTTGACCTGGAGGAAGCTCTGCAGGGGAGTGGGTATAATTTGTGGAACGTTCCAACAGGGATCTGTTTCAAAAACTTCGTAAATAACAAGGTTGCCAACAAACAACGCATACAAAGTAGCCTGATCAGTTCACCTAGCTAAATAGCTGCCGAATAGGCATCAACTCACACGTAGCTTATTCTTAACGTTTATCCATAGGCTACCAGAGTGAGGACAGACATTTTTTTGTATAAACATGGTGAATGAAAAACTTAATGAAGTCGTCCACTCCATACCCGGTATCTTATTCTACCGCTATATAACTGTATGCGTTGTTTGTTGTCAACCTTGTTATTTACGAAGTTTTTGGAACGTTCAACGAATTATACCCACCCTCTGCAGAGTGGTCACTAGCTAGTCATAAAATCTGATTTTAAACCTAACCTTAACCACAATCCTAGCCCTAAGACCAAAAACATTTTTTTGTTTCAATGCATTTTTATGAATTTGCAGCTGGCCCATCTAGCCAAAATCGCTCAGTTCTGCCTCCAGGGCAAGATTCATGACAATAAACGTCAACCTGCTTTATAGTAGCTCAGTCTCGGTCCAGACCCTTTACGGCACTGGAGGTAGTGTAGTAAACTTTACCTGTAGTCACATGGTGGTCCTGATAAACTCCAGCTGAGTTTTGTAACAGTAACTAATTCTGCAGATAACCATGCACCGAGTCTGATTGTAACTAAGGCTGTGTAAACAGATAACCTTGGGTGCAACTTACATATGCATTTGTCAATACCTAAGTAAATTGCCAAAAGAGTAAACAGACTAAAGACAGCCAGCTAATTTTCAAGGATGTCAATATCATATCAAGTGTCCATTGTGTAGGCCATCAATGGGATGCTTCTTTAGGTTAGCTATTCTGTGTGTCTTGACACACTGCTGTTACAGTATGTCCAACATGTCAGATTAGTGTGTACAGCCTGCTATATTTTAAGAATCCTAATTTAAGTGCCCATCTTTATCCACAGTGAGAATGTCAGCCCCAAAGCTGTTGATTCTATATGGGAGCCAGACGGGCACGGCCCAGGACACGGCCGAGCGGATTGGACGTCAGGCACAAAGGAGGGGAATGCAAGTGAAAGCGGAGGCTCTTGACAGTTACAATGTGGTCAGTTAGCAAGCGAGATAAGAGAGCCACACAGTGCCTAAATAATTAAAATAATTCAAACATACAGCACTACTACTATGAAAAATAAGTATTCGCCATTGAATCTGCTTGCCTTGTTAAAGCTGAATACACTGAGTATACAAAACATTTTAATTTTTTATTTTTTTCACCTTTATTTAACCAGGTAGGCTAGTTGAGAACAAGTTCTCATTTGCAACTGCGACCTGGCCAAGATAAAGCATAGCAGTGTGAACAGACAACACAGAGTTACACATGGAGTAAACAATTAACAAGTCAATAACACAGTAGAAAAAGAAAAAAGAGTCTATATACATTGTGTGCAAAAGGCATGAGGAGGTAGGCGAATAATTACAATTTTGCAGATTAACACTGGAGTGATAAATGATCAGATGGTCATGTACAGGTAGAGATATTGGTGTGCAAAAGAGCAGAAAAGTAAATAAATATAAACAGTATGGGGATGAGGTAGGTAAAATTGAGTGGGCTATTTACCGATAGACTATGTACAGCTGCAGCGATCGGTTAGCTGCTCAGATAGCAGATTTTTGAAGTTGGTGAGGGAGATAAAAGTCTCCAACTTCAGCGATTTTTGCAATTCGTTCCAGTCACAGGCAGCAGAGAACTGGAACGAAAGGCGGCCAAATGAGGTGTTTGCTTTAGGGATGATCAGTGAGATACACCTGCTGGAGCGCGTGCTACGGGTGGGTGTTGCCATCGTGACCAGGGAACTGAGATAAGGCGGAGCTTTACCTAGCATGGACTTGTAGATGACCTGGAGCCAGTGGGTGGGTCAGGGCCAGCCGACTAGAGCATACAGGTCGCAGTGGTGGGTGGTATATGGTGCTTTAGTAACAAAACGGATGGTACTGTGATAAACTGCATCCAGTTTGCTGAGTAGAGTATTGGAAGCTATTTTTGTAGATGACATCGCCGAAGTCGAGGATTGGTAGGGTAGTCAGTTTTTTTTACTAGCGTAAGTTTGGCGCCGTGAGTGAAGGAGGCTTTGTTGCGGAATAGAAAGCCGACTCTAGATTTGATTTTAGATTGGAGATGTTTGATATGAGTCTGGAAGGAGAGTTTACAGTCTGGCCAGACACCTAGGTACTTATAGATGTCCACATATTCTAGGTCGGAACCATCCAGGGTGGTGATGCTAGTCGGGCGTGCGGGTGCAGGCAGCGAACGGTTGAAAAGCATGCATTTGGTTTTACTAGCATTTAAGAGCAGTTGGAGGCCACGGAAGGAGTGTTGTATGGCATTGAAGCTCGTTTGGAGGTTAGATAGCACAGTGTCCAAGGACGGGCCGGAAGTATACAGAATGGTGTCGTCTGCGTAGAGGTGGATCAGGGAATCGCCCGCAGCAAGAGCAACATCATTGATATATACAGAGAAAAGATTCGGCCCAAGAATTGAACCCTGTGGTACCTCCATAGAGACTGCCAGAGGACCGGACAGCATGCCCTCCGATTTGACACACTGAACTCTGTCTGCAAAGTCGTTGGTGAACCAGGCAAGGCAGTCATTAGAAAAACTGAGGCTACTGAGTCTGCCGATAAGAATATGGTGATTGACAGAGTCGAAAGCCTTGGCAAGGTCGATGAAGACGGCTGCACAGTACTGTCTTTTATCGATGGCGGTTATGATATCGTTTAGTACCTTGAGCGTGGCTGAGGTGCACCCGTGACTGGCTCGGAAACCAGATTGCACAGCGGAGAAGGTACGGTGTTATTCGAGATGGTCAGTGACCTGTTTGTTGACTTGGCTTTTGAAGACCTTAGATAGGCAAGCTCTTTCCGTGACAGACTGACCAGGTGTATCCAGGTGAAATATATGATCCCTTATTGATGTCACTTGCACTTGTTAAATTAATTTCAATCAGTGTAGATGAAGGGGAGGAGATGTGTTGAAAAAGGATTTTTAAGTCTTGAGAAAATTGAGACATGGATTGTGTATGTGTACTATTCAGAGGGTGAATGGTCAAGACAAAAAATATTGAAGCGCCTTTGAACGGGGTATGGTAGTAGGTGCCAGGTGTGCCGGTTTGTGTCAAGAACTGCAAATCTACTGGGTGTTCAATGAACAAAAGTTTCCCGTGTGTATCAAGAATTGTCTATTACCCAAAGGACATCCAGCCAACGTGACACAACTGTGGGAAACATTGGAGTCAACATGGGTGAGAATCCCTGTGGAACGACAAATTTAGGCTGTTCTGAGGAGGGGGTGCAACTCAATATAAGGAAAGTGTTCCTAATGTTTGGTATTCTCAGTATATAGCTATGATATTTCTGAGGCTGAGCTATGTGCTTTAAATAGGATTTGTTAAGTTGACAAGGTTAGAGCTCAGCTCAATTAAAGAGGGTGTTGTATTTGGCATGCATCTGAGGGTTGTGTTTCTTCAACAGGCTAACCTCATCTCTGAGTCCCTGGTTGTATTCGTGTGTTCCACCACTGGCCAAGGAGATCCACCAGACAACATGAAGGTATCAGATAATAGTGCCCAAACTGTGTGTGTCTGTGGTAAAAGCTGCTGTGTGCTGCTGCATGCTTCTCTCTCAATTTGCACTTAATAATATATGGCATTTTGCAGACACTTTCATACAAAGTGACTTGGATGTTTTTATGTATAATTTTTTCTTCACTTCCTTTGCAGAATTTCTGGCGGTTCGTGTTTAGGAAGTCTCTCCCCGCTGGATCTCTGTGTCGCCTAGACTGTGCCGTGCTGGGCTTGGGTGATTCCTCCTATCCCAAGTGAGGGCTTTCGTCAAAAACGCAACCACATAAATAATTTGAAATCCCTTTGTCTATACATGCACACCATTGAAATCTATTTACGATGGTAGTGAGTTACCAACCCAAACATGGATCACGTCACGCATGTCAATGACTGGAAGAGAGATTAAGTTAAATTTGATTAATGAATCAAAACTTCCCCATTGTTTTTCTATGTGGACTTCTACGTGAAGTCACTTCCCACATTGACTCAATTTAAATGGAAACGGTACCCTGTATGAGGCACTATCTGGAAAATAACATACCCTAGCTTTGAATAATACAATTAGATTTTCACTTGTAGGTTCAACTTTGTGGCGAAGAAGCTTCACAAGCGCCTTATGCAGCTGGGGGCCAGTGTTCTGCTGCCTGTGGGACTGGCAGATGACCAGCACGACCTGGGGTGAGAGACTGTTGCATGGGGTTCCTCAGGGATCTGTCTTTGGCCTGTTCAGTCTTTCCTCTATTGGTTTTATATACTCTGTATTCTTCATAATGCCATGTTGGCTCAATATTGTAACCTGTAAAGTCAGTACATTATATCACTTAATTCTCGTAACTTTTGTTGACCGTTTGGATTGTTCAACCATTGTGTTCAACAGCGCAGATGGGGTGATTGACCCCTGGCTCACGTCATTCTGGGAGAGGGCGCAAGCTCTATATCCAACACCTGCAGGCCAGAGTCTTATCAGTGTGGATGAACCGTAAGTCTCCTTTACTTGACTGTTGACAAATCAATGTGTCTAATATTACGTCTGAATATGCCCAACTCCCATGATATACTGTAACTGTACCCTTACCGTTGTTCGTTTTACAGACTCCCTCCGAGGTTCGTTTTCAGATTTCTGGATGACGTCACTGAGAATAGGGCGGATAGGCGAAGCGTGCCAGAGCCGCCGATCTCGCCCTCTCAGACACGCACCTTTCCAGGCAGGGTGGTATCCAATAAAAGGGTTACGCACGCCTCCCACTTTCAGGATGTTCGACACATTGAGTTTGACATCACAGGCTCAGATATTGAGTGAGTGCTCTAATGTACTGTGCCTTAAGAAATTGCTACCATGTTTATTGACAGATTTGTCTAAAATGTATTTTGTGATGGTGAACCATCTTGCTCTGAGGTTGTTAAACTGTGCTTAAAAAGGATTTGACTTTAGATGATAATGTTTAACTGGTTGACTGAAGTGTGTGTGTGTGTGTCATTGGCAGGTTCACTGCTGGGGATGTGGTGATGATGAGACCTTGTAACACCCCTGAGGACGTGGAGCAGTTCTGTCAGCTCCTGAGACTGGACCCTGATCGCCAGTTCACCCTCAGCCCCACAAACTGCGACACAGGTTTGTGCTTGTCACATTTGACTGCCTGTATCGGTGTACGTGAGAGACGGTCACATCCACAACCACATAATGTCCCTCTTTTACCCCCTCACCCTCTCCCCTGTCTCCCCAGGTTCGGTCCCAGCCCGCCTGGCCCAACCTTGCACGGTTCGGCATCTGGTGGAGAGCTTCCTGGACATAGCGGCAGTGCCTCGTCGCTCCTTCTTCGAGCTCCTCGCCACCTTTGCCACCAATGAGCTGGAGCGGGAGAAGCTGTCTGAGTTTAACTCTGCCCAGGGCCAGGACGAGCTGCATGCCTACTGCAACAGGCCGCGACGCACCGCCTTGGAGGTTAGAGGGACCTGTAATGATGTGATTATGCTGCCACTTGGGGGCACAGGATGGAAGTTCAGTTGATCCCACTTCTTACAACAATAATCAATATTATGTTCAATAGATTTGGTGAGCCAGGTCAATACTACAGGGCTGCGTCCAGATTCCCACTCCCTGTGTGTGTTTGTGGGGTCGTGTGTGTGTGCGTGCATGGTCCTCAGGTGTTGACCGACTTCCCCCACACGACAGCAGAGCTGAGTGTAGACTACCTACTGGACCTGTTCCCTGAGATTCAGCCTCGCTCCTTCTCCATTGCCTCCTCCCTGCTGGTGAGGTCACAGCACTGAAAGGCCCCATGTCAGGGTTGGGCAATGATATTCCCCAAGGGCTGCTGTGGGTGCAGGCTTTTATTCCAGCCAAAGCACTAATGCACCGGATTCAACTAATTGTCTTCAACCAAGACTTTGTTAGTTAAATTAACTGTTAATGGTTTGGCTGGAGCAAAAACCTGCACCTACACTGGCCCTTGGACCATTCCGTTTTCTCTCCACACAGGCACATCCCAACAGGATCCAGATACTGCTAGCTGTGGTGCACTACAAAACCAAGATGCACCTGCCACGCAAGGGCCTGTGTTCCTCCTGGCTAGCCTCTCTGGACCCCACACAAGGTCTGTTAGCACTGTCTACTACATGGTTTTAGCAATGGTGGCACTCTAATGCAGGTAGCTAGTAGCTACTGAACGTTCAGTGTTTTGCCAAGCACATTTTGGGTAAATAAACTCTTGTAAATTGAATTTGAATTGATATCAAATAGAAGAAATGGTATTAACACAGTAGCTATATCAGCTGTCATATCAGTCAATTTGTTGACTCTTCCACTTTGCAGGGGACGTTTATGTGCCTTTGTGGGTGAAGAAGGGGAGTATGAAGTTCCCTAAGGACCCCTACTCCCCTGTGATCATGGTTGGGCCTGGAACGGGAGTGGCTCCTTTCAGGTCTGCTCTGCAGGAGAGGATAGCCCAGGGCAAGACTGGTGAGTTACCCTTGGATTGGCTTTACCCTCCACTCACCACTCCTGTACTGTGTTATTTTAGATTTAGTCTTAGTCATTTCATCCTTAGTTTTAGTTATTATCAGTCGACTAAAACTCTGGAAGATTTCAGTCTACTTTTAGTCACATTTTTACTGGTAACTTCCATGATGTGCACATTAAGATAGCCTTGTCCAACTAGGCCTAGTTTCCTTCATATAGCTGGCACATACACAGTGGGGCAAAAAAGTATTTAGTCAGCCACCAATTGTGCAAGTTCTCCCACTTAAAAAGATGAGAGGCCTGTATTTTCTTCATAGGTACATTTCAACTATGACAGACAAAATGAGAAAAAAAATCCAGAAAATCACTTTGTAGGATTTTTTATGAATTTATTTGCAAATTATGGTGGAAAATAAGTATTTGGTCACCTACAAACAAGCAAGATTTCTGGCTCTCACAGACCTGTAACAACTTCTTTAAGAGGCTCCTCTGTCCTCCACTCGTTACCTGTATTAATGGCACCTGTTTGAACTTGTTATCAGTATAAAAGACACCTGTCCTCAAACAGTCACACTCCAAACTCCACTATGGCCAAGACCAAAGAGCTGTCAAAGGACACCAGAAACAAAATTGTAGACCTGCACCAGGCTGGGAAGACTGAATCTGCAATAGGTAAGCAGCTTGGTTTGAAGAAATCAACTGTGGGAGCAATTATTAGCAAATGGAAGACATACAAGACCACTGATAATCTCCCTCGATCTGGGGCTCCACGCAAGATCTCACCCCGTGGGTTCAAAATGATCACAAGAACGGTGAGCAAAAATCCCAGAACCACACGGGGGACCTAGTGAATGACCTGCAGAGAACTGGGACCAAAGTAACAAAGCCTACCATCAGTAACACACTACGCCGCCAGGGAATCAAATCCTGCAGTGCCAGACGTGTCCCCCTGCTTAAGCCAGTACATGTCCAGGCCCGTCTGAAGTTTGCTAGAGAGTATTTGGATGATCCAGAAGAAGATTGGGAGAATGTCATATGGTCAGATGAAACCAAAATATTCGCAGACGATCATGGTATCAAAAGTTAATAATATATATAAAGGATGACAAAAGGCTAAGCTGTGTCTCAATATATTTCACTTTTGATTTTCATGATGAATAGGAATATTTTCTAGGAATATTTATGTCCGTTGCGTTATGCTAATTAGTGTCAGTCGATGATTACGCTCCCTCATGCGGGATGGGTAGTTACTAGAGGCTAGCCAACAGCTTGCAGATACAGTTCGGGTTGGCTAGTCAACATGATGAGATTATTATAGATAATAGCGAGAATATGTTTATTTGTTAAACGGCAGTCAAGCATCGATCATCTTGTCACCAGAATAAGACTCTCGATATATAGGGCGGAAGATAACCTAGCGGTTAAGAGCGTTTGGGGCCACTAACTGAAAGGAAACTGGATTAAATCTCTGCACTGACTAGGTGTAAAAATGTGTCCTTGCCCTTGAGCAAGGCACTTAACCCTAATTGCCCCTGTAAATCGCTCTGGATAAGAACGTCTGCTAAATGACTCAAATGTAAAAAATATATATTTATTTGAAAGGAGCATCAAGATCACTGTATAATTTGATCAACCTGTAAAGCTAATTTATTGAATGTGTAGCCTAATAACATGCATGTTTTCCAGATGAGTCATAGTGAGAGGACCACACAACATTTCCTGAGTCCAAGTTTACTTCGATATGATGGTTATTATTTCAATATTTTTGCTTAAAGGCATTTCCACCGCCATTTCTCGCATAATACATTTTACCAACACAAAAAAAATCCCACCTTGTTAACGAACAAATTATCTGTCGGCATTTATAAAATTGTACGGAAACTTCCAGCACAGCTTTCGTGATTATTTTTTTTTAATACGGTAGGACTTTAATCCCATAAAAACATGGTTACTGGGAGGATTGCATTATACCGGTATACCTTTTCATCCATGCTGATTGGACAACATCGATGAAAACGTCACATTAACTGTCCATTAGTCTCGTGGAATTCTCGTCTCGTTACATTTGTTTGTCGATTTAAATTAAGTTATTTAATGGTTATCGTTTTTTTCAGGGCATCTCGATATGTTCATTAGTTTGTCAGGAAAAATAGGTGGTTGGCGAAATGTTTTTTTGTTAATGAAATTAACATTACTCCTCTATCACAACACTGTACATTTACTGAATTAAATATGGCCCCAATTCCGAACCAATCCTTTCTAGTAGGGGAGAAAAACTGCCCCCTCTCTCAGCGACTGGAACGAGCTGCATAAAAAATACTCAAACTGGACAGTTTATCTCTTCAGTCAATCATGGACAGTCTTACTGACAGTTGTGGCTGCTTCGTATGATGTATTGTTGTCTCAACCTTCTTGCCTTTGATAATGTTTGTACCATGTTTTGTGCTGCTGCCGCCATGTTGTGTTGCTACCATGTTGTGTTGCTACCATGCTGTGTTGTTGTCTTAGGTTTCTCTTTCTGTAGTGTTGTGGTGTCTCTTGTGATGTTTTGTCCTATATTATTATTTTTAATCCCAGCCCCCGTCCCCGCAGGATGCATTTTGCCTTTTGTAGGCCGTCATTGTAAATAAAAATGTCTTCTTAATTGACTTGAATAGTTAAATAAAAATAAAATACACATTTGAATCCACGGTAGTTCAAGGCAGACCGCGGTACTGCAGGCATTGTTAGCAGAAAACAGGATCCCCCATTATAGTGAATCGCCCATAATATTGCCATTTTTCCAATCTTCGTATAGATTTAAAAAATAAATGTTTCGCAGACGATCATGGTATCAATAGTTACTTCTAATACACTAGATGTACACTACCGTTCAAAAGTTTGGGGTCACTTAAAAATGTCCTTGTTTTTGGTCCATTAAAATAGCATCAAATTGATTAGAAATACAGTGTAGACATTGTTAATGTTGTAAATGACTATTGTAGCTGGAAACGGCCGATTTTCTATGGAATATCTACATAGGCGTTAAGAGGCCCATTATCAGCAACCATCACTCCTGTGTTCCAATGGCACGTTGTGTTAGCTCATCCAAGTTTATCATTTTAAAAGGCTAATTTCAGCTGTGCTAAAATACTTTCAAAAGGGTTTTCTAATGATCAATTAGCCTTTTTTTAAATGATAAACTTGGATGAACTAACACAACCTGCCATTGGAACACAGGAGTGATGGTTGCTGATAATGGGCCTCTTAACGCCTATGTAGATATTCCATAGAAAATCGGCCGTTTCCAGCTACAATAGTCATTTACAACATTAACAATGTCTACACTGTATTTCTGATCAATTTTATGTTATTTTAATGGGACAAAAATGAGCTTTTCTTTCAAAAACAAGGACATTTCGAAATGACCCCAAACTTTGAAACGGTAGTATATGTCCTTCAACCAATTTTTTTTTATTTAAAAATCGCACAGAGAAGTTAAGGATAATTGACAGTGCCTTAAGAAAGTATTCATACACCTTGACATATTCCACATTTTGTTATAGCCTGAATTCAAAATGTATTAAAAATATTTTTTTTCCTTACCCATCTACACACACTACACTCCATAATGGCAAAGTAAAAATATATATATTATGATTCTTTGCAAATATATTAAATGAAATACAGAAATATCTAATTTGCATAAGTATTCACACCAGAGTCAATACTTTGTAGAAGCACCTTTGGCATCTGTGAGTGTTTCTGGGAAAGTCTCTAAGATTTTTCCACACCTGGATTGTGTAACATTTACCCATTTATTCTTTTCAAATTTCTTCAAGCTCTGCCAAATTGGTTGTTGATCATTGCTTGACAACCATTTTCAGGTCTTGCCATAGATTTAAGTCAAAACGGTAACTCAGGAACATTCACAGTCTTCTTTGTAAGCAACTCGTGTAGATTTGCCCTTGTGTTATAGGTTATTGTCCCGCTGAAATGTGGATTAATCTCCCAGTGTCTGGTGGAAAGCAGACTGAACAAGGTTTTCCTCTAGGACTTTGTCTGTGGTTAGCTCCATTCAGTTTATTTTTTATCCTCAATGCGAGGGGGCAGCACCTTGAGCCTGCAATGTCACTTCCTGGAGTAGCTCAAACTACGCATGTTGTCTCCATGAGATGCAGTCTTGGCAAGCTAAAAACCGACTTCCTGGGCTTCAAATGTGCTGTTGACTCTTCACATAGGAGTGAATGGTGTCATGTCATCGATGGCCTTGTCAATGATTTATAGTCATAGCTTTCTCCCCACTCTCGTCAACAATTTCCTGTATGAGTCAGTCAATGTGTGTTCTACCTAGTAACAGACATTTGTACCTTTGTTGCTATACTTCTTCCCTTCTGTTTGTATACCGGTTAGTAAATTGAATCCTGTTTCTCCTCTTGTATATCAGCCAATGTGCTGTATTTCGGCTGCCGGTCCCAGTCTAAGGATTTCTACTGCAGCTCAGAATGGGAGGAGATGGAGAAAGCAGGGCAGCTGACACTCTTCACAGCTTTCTCCAGGGATCAGGTAGGTAGACCAGGCTTCACACACACACACACACACACACACTTCACTCTAATGGATGGGTATGTTTCTGTGTGATTTTTGCAGGAAGACAAGATTTATGTGCAACAGCGTGTGCAGGAGCAAGCTGAGCTGCTATGGGACCTGATCGCCAATAAGAACGGCTACTTTTACATCGCAGGGTGAGTGTACTTTAACGTGCTGAAATGTGTGCTACATTGATAAAATGGTGCTTGGTAAATGTGTGGGCATCTTACCCTGGTCGTGTTCAGTAGACACAAAATGGAATGAAATACAGAGCCAAATGTTTTCCCAATCAGAATATGCATGGTGTGCCCCAATGAGCACAGCCTCAAATTAGGTCTTTACTGATGCATATCTTCTATCATTCGTATCCAGCAACGCCAAACAGATGCCGACGGCAGTGTGTGACGCCCTGAAGGAGGGCTTTCAGAGCCAAGGGGGCGTGTCCTCTGCCGAGGCGGACGAGATGCTGGTCGCCATGGAGAGGGCAGGGCGATTCCAGAGCGAGACCTGGTCCTGATCACATGGCTACAGAGTGGTGTTATTCAAACGCAGCAAGCTTTATCAGTATACTGCTCCAAGTGCTTTCATTTGACAATCAGTGGTGACTTCACTGCAGAGGAATTCAAAATCAACACCATACCACTTCTGTACCATGGTTTAGGTATCAGCTTAGAAAATAGGTGTCAAATATGACTAGATATTATAATACTGCACTACTACAAGCAACACTGCATAGCGCTATTAAATGTTTCCAAAGTGTATTTGACTAAGTCTGACATTCATTACTTTGACTGCCATGCACTTCATGAAAAACAATGACATGTACATACTATCTGTAAAATTGCAGCTAATAAATAGATGCAAAAAAAATGTTTAAGTTGAGACACTGAAGGTCCTAACATTTGAATTGTCCCAAATATAGGGTTCCTTTAGTGGACCAATTGAGATAGAATATATACATTGATCTGACCATTATCTATCTTGATGTAAATAAAGGTATCAAAACATATGTTGTACAAACTACTAGACCAAAGATTCATCACACCCCCACAACCAGTAACCTAAACCACAAAACAATGAGATTTCCTGAAAAGTTGTTTAATTTGACATTCAAACACTCATGGGAAACATACAGTACTTAAATTTCATCAGTATTTGCCACATCTTACAAACAGCCAATCTATGTATTCTTGGTACTGTGGAGGGATATATGCCAGTGATTGGAAACTCTGTTCCTGATTTGTTGCTCAATCTAATTCCGACTTGGGAAAACAGATGTGACCAGATACTCTGAGCATTCAGTGACATGAATGAATTGTGCGTTAGGCAAAAGTGAGAACCTGGGTCATTTACAATAAGGTACGTGAACTTGACCAAATACGTTTTTGTGTAGTTTCCATTGCAAAACTGTGTGCCCTATGGAACATGGCCCTGAAAAGAATTGCTCATCCCTGTCCTATGTGAACTCAAGTGCTGTAACTCATGTCCTCCAGTAAAGAATTGACTCAGTGGCATTTACATTTCTGAGCCTTACATGATCTGCCCCCATACAGTACATCCATAATTCCTAAGGGTGATCCCAGAATCAGTCACAATTATCCTTTAGTAAATTACACTGACGATTCATAAAACCTCTACCTGATGTATTCACACAGAGTGGGTCATATATACGCCATTAGACAAACACGCCTACACACTAAGCTGGACTGTCCAACTTTCAGTGGACAGGAGGCTTGTCATGAAGGTCCCATGGCTTGAGCATGGGCAGCAGCATTTTGGCATTGGCACCCATCCTCCACACCCGTCCATCTCCGTCCCTATCGGAGGGCCAGCTGGTGGACCTGGTAGATCTCGTCAGGAAAGTTCATCTGTTGCTCTTCACAGACGATAGTGAGGCCTGCCCGGGTCACCAGGCTCTTCACCAGAGCCAGTTCCCGGCACACGCTGCTGTCGACGTCGTCTGGGATCACGCCCTCATAGGCCACGTTGTCCTTGATGACAATTAGTCCCTCAGGGCGGAGGCCGCCGCGGCAACGGTGCAGGAACTCCACCAGGTGGTCGTCAGTCAGGTGGCCTGAGGTGAGGGGAAGGAGGGAAGGGCGGCTAGCTCAACAGTCTGGTTTTATTGCATAATGTTGTACACATTTGCAGCTGAAAGCTGAATTGCAATATGCCTGAGTAAAATAAATACAGTACAAAGCTAATCAAAATAAAAAATGATGAAGTCTGAGAATTAAGCAAGTTAGACATAGAGCTGTCTTACATACAGTATGTCAGTTAACCCCCATTTTTTTTTTGAATTGTGAGTTGAGAGGACTCACCAATGACCCACTGGATCCAGATGACGTCGTAGCGTCTGTCCTGTGGGATAAAGTCCTGCAGGCCGAGGCAGAAGTAGTTCTCCACCCGTTTGCTGTCGTCGCCCAGGTAGACCTTAGCCTGGTCCAGGAACTCCTGAGTCACGTCCACCAAGTCCACAGTGTTGAAGAGGGGCAGTAGCAGTCGCTTGGTGATGCGTCCTATTCCGGCGCCACAGTCCAGGGCGCAGCCATTGCCGGTCTTCCCTTCACCCTGCTTTTAGTGCCAGGAGGGAGAGGTTAGAGTGGGTTTCTTGACATGTCAGCACCAGATAACTGCATAAGAAGTACACCAATGCTCTATACTTGGCCCATCATTTTTCTGAAACGTTTTAAGCCATGCCCCCTCCCCCCCTTAGTTAGGTTTCGTTATGTGTGCAAACAAAGTATGCATGCAAATAAATAGCCTAACATGATGCGCTTTAAGTGTTTCTACAGAGAAGTTTGGAAACTGTTTCTTACGCCAAGGAATTTCTGCAGGAACTTCTTGGAGCCGTCGATGTCAATGTTAGAGATCTTGCCGTAGCCTCCTAGCATGCCATCCACGGTGGGCGCCACTTCTCTCCAGTAGTTTTCAGCCTTGGAGTAGAAAACGGTCTCATGCTGCACACCGTCACCCATCCTATCTGAAGAACCCAAGGGGCTGAGGTAAGTAGGACTGCCCACATATGCATCATTATAAACTGCGTGGTTCGTGCCTTGAATGCTGAAGGCCGTGGTATATCAGACCGTATACCACGGGTATGAAAAAATCATTTTTACATTGGTAACCAGTTTATAATACCAATAAGGCAGGCACCTCTGGTGTTTCTGGTATATTGCCAATATACCACAGCTAAGGGCTGTATCCAGGCACTCCCATGTTGCGTCGTGCATAAGAACAACACTTAGTAGAGGTATATAGGCCATATACCACACCCCCCCGGGCCTTATTGGTTCATTATAAAGTTGATTATTATGACTAAAGCTAAAGTCACAGAGTGAAAGAATAACAAAGCAACTAGTAGGTCTGACCCATGACTTTGGAGAAGGTTATTTAGTTATTTCTCCTTATTGCGAGCAATGCAGGGAACATGCCACATCTAGGTTGACTTCTAGTTAGTAAGTTTCTGGCTACCTGACCATCAGATTTTTTGCTAAGGGCCTGCACCTTGTGTTACGTTGGTTGAAGCAGTGCCTACTCCCCTCCCAGGCTTCTTCACTCCTCTCCGAGACGCCGACTTGATGTTATTCATGATGGTATGATTAGCTGACGTCTTGTATTCTCTCCAGCATGTGTCCCCGGGAAACCCTAGGAGACACGTTTAACCTTACTCCCAAGTCCTAGTGATGACGTGAGAGGTCTGCATTTATCCTCACCTGTCACACACACACACACACACACACAGAGAGTAGCCAAATGTGGCCCAACTTGGCCGCAGTTCAGCACTCATCTTGTGACCAGGGTTATTGTGGGGCATGGCAGAGAATTAACCAAGTACACTACATGGCCAAATGTATGTGGACAACTGCTCATCAAACATCTCATTACAAAATCATGGGCATTAATATGGTGTTGGTCCCCCCCTTTGCTGCTATAACAGCCTCCACTCTTCTGGGAAGGCTTTCCACTAGATGTTGGAACATTGCTGCAGGGACTTCCATTCAGGCACAACAGCATTAGTGCGGTCGGGCACTGATGTTGGGCAATTAGGCCAGGCTTGCAGTCAGCATTCCAATTCATCCCAAAGGTGTTCGATGGGGTTGAGGTCAGTTCTTTGTGCACAAATCATCGTTGTGCTGAAACTGGAAAGGACCTTCCCCAAACTGTTACCACAAAGATGGAAGCACAGAATAGTCTAGAATGTCATAGTATGCTGTAGCGTTAAGAATTCCCTTCACTGGAACAAAGGGGCCTAGCCCGAACCATGAAAAACATCCCCAGACCAATATTCCTCCTCCACCAAGCTTTACAGTTGGCACTATGCATTATGGCAGGTAGCGTTCTCCTGGCATTGGCCAAACACAGATTCATCCGTCAGACTGCCAGATGGTGAAGCGTGATTCATCACTCCAGAGAACGTGTTTCCACTGCTTCAGAGTCCAATGGCGGTGAGCTTTACACCCCTCCAGCAAATGCTTGACATTGTGCATAGTGATCTTAGGCTTGTGTGAGGCTGCTCGGCCATGGAAACCCAGATTCTGACAAACAGTTATTGTGCTCCTAGACCATGACTGCCCAACCCTCTTCTTGGAGATCTACTGTCCTGTTGTTTTCAGTCCAACCCTAATTTAGCATATCTGATTCAGTCAGTTAAGGTCTTGTTGAGCAACTAATTAGTAGAATCAGGTGTGTTAAATTACGGTTGGACTGAAAACCCACAGGACCATAGAGCTCCAGGAAGAGGGTTGGGCAGCCCTGTCCTAGACGTTTCCACTTCACAATAACAGCACTTGCAGTTGACCAGGCAGCTCTAGCAGGGCAGGAATTTGACGAACTGACTGACTTGTTGGAAAGGTGGCATCCTATGACGGTGCCATGTTGAAAGTCGGGCAATTCTACTGCCAATGTTTGTCTATGGAGATTAATGGTGGTGTGCTCGATTTTATACACCCTTTAGCAACGGGTGTGTCTGATATATCCACTCATTTGAAGGGGTGTCCACATACTTTTGGCAAGTAGTGTAGCTCGCTGGTCTAACTGGGAGGGCGACCCTCCGCAGATCAGGCCAGGGTCTATGATCAAACCAACCGTAACAAAATGTACACGGCAGACACGACTAGTGACATGCACCAATATTGAAGAAAGCTTACTGGTTGAAAACAAATCTAACTAGTAACCAATGTGCACGTTGACAATGAACATGGGGGCCAGGTAGCCAGAATCTGCCATGTTAGCTAGCTGGTAGCTAGCTTGTTTGTTGAAGTGCAATGCCAATGGTTTTCTAGTTTGGCTATCTGGGAGGTTAGCAAGCAAAGTGGTTATGACAGCAAGGCACTTTACTTTATGGATCTATTTTTGGAAGCAGACAGTTGTCAAGGACTGATAACCACTGACTTAGCCATCAATGATGAAAAGTAGCTAGCACGTAGTAGCTTTAGCTAGCTACCGGTAGGTAGCATGTTGAATCAGTGCGTTGACAAGGCTGTAAAGTTGAATGCGCCCAACATCTGACCCCAATCAAAACTAATCTTTACAAACTGGGATACGGCAATTTACCTTCACGTACGTCTTAGTCCCAATCACCAAACACCTCGATCATGTCACAAATCAATTGCCAACGTGCTTTTTCTGCTTGCGGAAAGCATCCCTGTACACCACACTGCCAAACGCCTTGCAGTCCACGCAATTTCCTTATTTGGTTTGCGCTTGTGGCATGAGATAGTTCACTGTCTCCACTCAGTGGTTTATCGCGGAATTACAGATAGGCTACGTGTTGGGCTACAGTATGTGTGTGCATCAGCAGAGATCATAATTCATGAGAATTTGGTTGTGTCGTGAAGAAGTTGGCTTTGTCTGGCCTGTCTCTCCTTACCCTTCTCTCCTTAGTCCCCCCATTACCCGCTCATATGGTCATCTCTCCCTCTATCAGTCATTGCCTCCATATCTTCTTTCTACTATAACTGTTTACTTCTATTCCACCTCCCTCTTTCTCTTTCTGTCTCCCGCTATTCTCACCCTTTTCTCCACCCATTCCCTCTGGTCAATTTCGCTGTTGTCTATGCTCTCCACCACCCCTCTCCACTTTATATCAGCCGCCCCCTCTCTTTCTCTCTCTTGGTTTCTCTCTCTCGCTCGCTTTCTCTCTTGCTCTCTTGATCTTGCTCTTTCGCTCTTTCTCTCTCTCTCTCTCTCGCTTGCTTTCTCTCTTGCTCTCTTGATCTTGCTCTTTCGCTCTCTCTCTCTCTCGCTCGCTTTCTCTCTTGCTCTCTTGATCTTGCTCTTTCGCTCTTTCTCTCTCTCTCTCTCTCGCTTGCTTTCTTTCTTTTTCTGCCTCTCAATTCAATTCAAAGGGCTTTATTGTCATGGGAAATGTTTACATTGCTCAAGCAAGTGAAAAACAATTTGCTTTCTTTCTCTTTCTATCCCTTTCTCTTTCTATCCCTTTCTCTCTCTGAATTTCCTCTGTCTTGGTCCTCACTCTCTCCGTCACTCCCCATGCCTCTCTCAATTGAATTTCAATTCAAGGGGGCTTTATTGGCATGAAATCTGTGTTTATTGCCATTTTTAACTGCACACTTGTTGTTTGTGAACATTGATTTTGTAATGTCATATGTTTTCCCCCCCAACACGCTTTCCATACATTTCTATAGCAGACTGTCATGCCAAATTGAGTCAACACTTTTTTGAAATCAACAAAGCATGTGAAGAAGACTTTGCTTTTGTTTTGTTTGTTTGTCAATGGGTGTGCAGGGTGTATACATGGTCTGTCGTACATCTATTCATCTATCCATCTATCTCTCTTTCTGCTTCTCTATGTTTCTGCCTCTCTCTCTCTGTCCTCCTCACCAGCTGTTGGCGGTGCTCCCTGATGACTCAGTGCAATGCTTGCCTGTCAGGAAGTTGGACAGCCCCAAGTCAGTCGATATCTAATCTGATCTGCTCTCTCTGTCTCTGCCTGACACTCTCCCTGCTCATTAGAATTACAAAGCAGCAGCAGGGAAATGGAGAGGAAATCAACACTTTTATCAGATAGTCCTTAGTCAGCAACGCCAGCCTGAGAATCCCTTCCCTACCTTCATCTCTCCACGCTTTTCTCTACCTCCACCATCTCTCCGTCTGCTCTCTTGACAGACTTCCTCTTCAAATAATTGTCCTTTCTTGTGTCCTTCTGTGTCTCCTGTTGTCTCGTGGTGTCTGTCTTCGACTTGATTGTTTGCATCTTCCACGTAATTTTATAGGTGGATGCTAGTATATTTCTGTACTGTACGTCCTGAATTAAATTGAAATTATGTGACATGATCAACATGCTAACAAATCCCTTCCTGTCCTTGCCTCCTCAACAGTACTGGAAGAGAAGGTCCAAGGTCCCACCTCTCTTTCTATGCATTTTGAAAAGGAGGTGAAGAGAGATGATGCAAGGAATCGAGGAAAGATCAATTGAGAAAGTGTACTTTAACAAGGAACTTCTCCAAGGTCACCATCTTTAGAATGCTAGTAGTGGGATTGGGAGGTGACAGATGGAGAGATGGGGGTTGGGTAGGGGGTAGCTGATGGGTAAGCTGGTGCTCACTAGGGGTTGAGGTCAGTCGGCGACACTCATCATCCTAATCACATCCGGACCTTCGCCTCATCCCCCCACCATCCACATAAGCACAAGGTCACAGCCTTGCCGGGCCATCATCTACATACCGTACATGCTTACAGTGCCTTGCGAAAGTATTCGGCCCCCTTGAACTTTACGACCTTTTGCCACATTTCAGGCTTCAAACATAAAGATATAAAACTGTATTTTTTTGTGAAGAATCAACAACAAGTGGGACACAATCATGAAGTGGAACGACATTTATTGGATATTTCAAACTTTTTTAACAAATCAAAAACTGAAAAATTGGGCGTGCAAAATTATTCAGCCCCCTTAAGTTAATACTTTGTAGCGCCACCTTTTGCTGCGATTACAGCTGTAAGTCGCTTGGGGTATGTCTCTATCAGTTTTGCACATCGAGAGACTGACATTTTTTCCCATTCCTCCTTGCAAAACAGCTCGAGCTCAGTGAGGTTGGATGGAGAGCATTTGTGAACAGCAGTTTTCAGTTCTTTCCACAGATTCTCGATTGATCAGAAGACTGATCAAGGGGGCCGAATACTTTCGCAAGGCACTGTACAAACGCACACTTGCTTACACAGGAAACACTTCCACACGAAGCCGCCACTTCACAGGGCAGATGCATACCAACATGCCAAGACTGCTAAGCCCCTGTCCCACACCTTGCTGAGTTCATGTGATTGATGTTAAGGTAGATTTTTTGCCATTGGGTAGATCTCATCAAGAGCTTTCTATTACTACAGGTATAATTAGGTATAAATCACTATTAGGTATAAATCACAGTATTTCTAGTTGCACACTCATTTCAAATCCATTCTTTGTCTGTAGTATACTCCGTAGTTAGACGCATTTTGGGCTCAGACTGTATTTAAATATTACAACAGGCAAAATAAATAATAAATTCCAACCCAAGGGTATTACCAATATCACGGAGCCAAATTTACATGAGAAAAATACTAGACTCCCATATATTACACGAGAAGTATATCTGAAATATAAACCAAAGTGCTGCCTTATGGTTTACGTGACTATCAATGCAGTGTGAAATACGTGTGAAATGCAGAGGCCTCATCAATATAGGTGACACTTATTTGTGTCTCCTCCATATAAAAATCTCATTACACTGAGCTTTGACAGATCTACAGTCTCGTTGCTTGAGATCTGGAAGACGTTCAATTAGAGGGAAGCAGGAAAACTCGGAGCCAATCAAACTTAATGGCAAAGAAGTCTGTCTGCCAATAAAGGGCCTGTTCGGAGGGTGAAACGTTACAGAACGTTCAGAAAGAAATGCATATGAACAGATAGGATTGACTGACATTGTGCCATATCTATTACAGTTCTTTCTGCAACATTCTCAATATTTCAACTCTGAATACAGCCCAGGTTAGTATGGCAACCCAACAATAACGTTATCTTAATGTTGTAAAAAGGCCATGACCTATTTCTGAGATATGAATATTTTAGAAATGTTTTGCCAACATTGTGGTTGCAGGACATAACTGTGGTCTTCCTAGGTGTCATTTATTGTAGAATATTGTGGGACTGTCATCTAAATGTTCTCTGAAGGCATTTCGGTAACTCCAAGAAGACGATCTAAACTGGTTAAATACAAAATCTACAAGATTTTCTGCTGTTCAACGGTAATTTGATTCTTGAAGAATATAACTTATGAATGAATGCCTTAGAGTTTCGTATGACTGTATTATCCTAACATAATCCAGTATCTAAGTCTGTTCTGGTCCATTGTCTATGTCTTGTAGCTGGGCTAAATTCATAAATCTTACTGATGTCTGTCAGTCAAAGTCCAACACCCTAGCTGCTACTCCAAGAGGTCTGCATTACCTGGGACCGTTTTCATGAAGTGCCTCGGAGTAGGAGTGCTGGTCTAGGATCAGTTTAGCATTTTAGATTATAATTAATAAGATTATATGGACAGGAGGGACCTTATCCCAGGTCACCACTCCTATTGTGAGAAGCTTTATGAATACAGGCCTAGGTCTATCAGACGAGGATGTCCCAACCACCGACCAGCCCTAAATCTGATTGGTCCCTCTGAAGGGTTGTGCTGTGTCACTGTTACTGTGGAGGGGACTGCTTCTAGCAACACCTGACACACATGAACTGAAGTGAGCTACACAGAAATGTTGCTGCACCTCTTTGAATTGAGAGCTTGATGTGGAATATCTTTTCTTAATTTTGTGGCATTTCGAAATAATAAAACCAAACACAATTCCATTCAGTATCAGAATTCTTAGTTCAGTATTATCACACAAGGATACCTGTATGTTCTATGTGAAGAGATAATATCAATGAAATGAAATGTATAGGAATCTGCAACAATTCACTAGCTGATGCCGCAGTGAAGACCTCATTGAGATTCTACCATAGCTCTTTTAAAAAAACAGCACTGTCCAGGCTGGAGTTAGCTTGAAAGAGTCTATGTGATTGTGACACATTTGACTTTGTGACAAGGAAGAGGATGAATTGTAAACAACAAAAAAAAGAGGGATATGGATGGAACTTTTGAGAGCAGAAAATGACATAAAGTAGATCAGAGAACACTACAGGCTTATATCTTTAATAGATAATAACAACCTATCTGCTTTCTTCCAGGCTACCGCTAGATGGCAATGTTGTGCTTCATGCAGTTGGTATTCTCGGTCCATGCGTCCCTGGTGTCTACTAGAGCTTAATCTAGAGTTAGTGCACTGAATGTTGAATTGGGGACATTTCAAACATTGGAGGCTTGTGGGAGGGGCTATAGGAGGACGGGCTCATTGTACTGGTTGGAATGGAGTTAATGGAACGGTATCAACCACATCAAACATATGGAAACCACATGTTTGACTCCGTTCCACTATTCCATTCCAACCAGTACGATTAGCCCTTCCTCCTTCCACCAGCCTCCACTGATTGTAAACTGGTAATACTGTCTTCTCCCATTGAAAAAGAAGAACTGAACCATTTATTGTGTACATCTAAAAGTCACTTTAGTGTCTGTAGCCTATTGAATATAGACCTATGCTTACATGTGTCAAATAGGTTTTAAGACTCCAAAACCTATTTCTTAAATGTATCGATCTGCATGCTTTTGGTAGGCTACATTAAACATTCCCCTTTTGTCCCACTGGAGAATGAAAAAGTCTACGAACACCCAATTAAAAGAAGTTGTGAGGCGATCACTTTCAGTTTTCAACCTTCACATTTTTACAAGATTTTCAATCCACCCACAATAGCCATCAGAGGGCAAAGGTCAACATCATTAGTAGTTGTCTGTGGTTTATTGAAACTTAGGAGTGTATATTAGTACTATCTATTATTCTCGGTAATGAAAGTGCTTGTGTTCTACCCCTAGATTGCTGTAAGGCCATTGTAGTGAACAAGTATCCGGTGGGGGAACAACAAGTGCTTATCAAATCAATGTGAGGAGAATTGCACTTTGGCAAATGGGCCAGGTGAGGGCACTGAAACGTAGCACTGCCCTCCTAAGTGATTTTCTAACTTTCAGAAGTTTTAGTCATAACCACCATAACTGTGAGATATTACACATTTTCCATGTTGGCTAGATATGGCTAAATCCCTTTTGGACCAAATTTAAATGCTAATTTAGGCACCACTTTGGATGCACTGTTGATGTTTTTATCTGGCGGACTTTGAAAGGACATGGATATTCATTCGGACCACTATACAGCTTATTTATCTGAGATGTGTAAGGGGCATACACTAGAAGGGCTAAAAGTCTACCACACAACAGAGGAGGCTCATCCAGGGAGGAAGAGGAGGATGGCCTTCCTCATAAAACAAGTAAAATGTGTATCTGTCATACAGTGCCCTCAGAAAGTATTCACACCCCTTGACTTTTCCCACATTTTATTGTGTTACAGCCTGAATTTAAAATGGATTAAATGGATATTTTGGTCTACACACAATACCCCATAATGTCAAAGTTGAATTTGTACAAATGAATAAAACATAAAAAACTTAAATGTCTTAACCATTCAAGCCCTTTGTTATGACAAGCCTAAATAAGTTCAGGAGTCAAAATGTGCTTAACAAGTCACATAATAAGTTGCATGGACTCGCTCTGTGTGCAATAATAGTGTTTAACAGGATTTTTTTTAATGACTACCACATCTCTGTACCCCATACATACAATTATCTGTAAGGTCCCGCAGTCGAGCAGTGAATTTCAAACACAGATTCAACCACAATGACCAGGGAGGTTTTCCAATGCCTTGCAAAGAAGGGCACCTATTGGTGGATTTTTTTTGTTTGTTTTAACAGACATTGAATATCCCTTGGAGCACGGTGAAGTTATTAATTACACTTTAGATGGTGTATCAAAACACCCAGTCACTACAAAGATAAAGGGGTCCATCCTAACTCAGTGGCCAGAGAGGAAGGAAATTGTGATTTGAAAACAGTTACAGAGATTAATAACAATGTCAAGAGAAAACTGAGGATGGATCAACAACATTGTTGTTACTCCACAATAATAACCTAAATGACAGAGTGGAAAAGACGGAAGTCTGTACAGAATAAAAATATTCCAAAACATGCATCCTGTTTGCAAACAGGATGCATGTTTTGCAGTATTACTTTAGTGCCTTGTTGCAACAAGGCACTAAAGTAATACTGCACAAAATATGGGAAAGAAATTAACTTTATGTCCTGAATAAAAAGCGTTATATTTGGGGCAAATCCAACACATCACATCACTGAGTACCACTCTTCATATTTTCAAGCATGATGGTGGCTGCATCATGTTATAGGTATGCTTGTCATCTGCAAGGACTGGGGAGTTTTTTTTTAGGATATAAAGAAATGGAATAGAGCTAAGCACAGGCAAAATCCTAGAATAAAATGTGGTTCAGTGTGCTTTCCAACAGACACTGGGAGACAAATTCACCTTTCATTCACTTTTCAGCAGGACAATAACCTAAAACACGAGGCCAAATATACACTGGAGTTGCTGACCAAGACAACATTGAATATTCCTGAGTGACCTAGTTATAGTTCTGACTTAGATCAGCTTGAAAATCTATGGCAAGACTAGAAAATGGCTGTCTAGCAATAATCAACAACCAACTTGACAGAGTTTGAAGAACTTTTTAAATTATAATGTACTAAGATCTCAGAGACTTACTCAGAAAGACTCACAGCTGTTATTGCTTCCAATGGTGAGTCTAACATGTATTGTCTCAGGGGTTGTGAATACTTCCATAAACTAGATATTTATGAATATAATTTTCAATACATTTGCAGAAATTTCTAAAAACTATTTTCAGTTTGTCATCATTGGGTATTGTATGTAGATAGTTGAAAAATATATATATCTAATCCATTTTGAATTCAGGCTGTAACACAACAAAATTTGGAATGTATGTCATAGGCTATGTATACATTTTCTGATATCATAGCATATAAATGATAATACGCTACTGCTGGGGATGTGAATGTGAGTTGTGCCTGCATTTTTCTCTACACTTCGTCTTTATCATTGATAAGAATTTGTTCTTAACTGACTTGCCTAGTTAAATAAAGGTTAAATTAAAAAAAATGTAATTGTATTTTTTATTGAACCTTTATTGAACTATTTCTAGTTAAATCAATGATTGGTTCAATGGGGGAACTCATGTTCACAATCACCCAACTGTCCCCTTGCTACGGGTGTGTGTGTGCTCCTACGTGTGTGTGTGCTCCTACGTGTGTGTGTGTGTGCTCCTACGTGTGTGTGTGTGTGCTCCTACGTGTGTGTGTGCTCCTACGTGTGTGTGTGTGCTCCTATGTGTGTGTGTGTGCTCCTACGTGTGTGTGTGTGTGCTCCTACGTGTGTGCGCTCCTACGTGTGTGTGTGTGCTCCTACGTGTGTGTGTGTGTGCTCCTACGTGTGTGCGCTCCTACGTGTGTGTGTGTGCTCCTACGTGTGTGTGTGTGCTCCTACGTGTGTGTGCTCCTACGTGTGTGTGTGTGCTCCTAAGTGTGTGTGTGTGTGCTCCTACGTGTGTGTGCTCCTATGTGTGTGTGTGTGCTCCTACATGTGTGTGTGCGCTCTTACATGTGTGCTCCTACGTGTGTGTGTGCTCCTACGTGTGTGCTCCTACGTGTGTGTGTGCTCCTACATGTGTGTGTGTGTGTGTGTGTGTGTGTGTGTGCTCCTACGTGTGTGCTCCTACGTGTGTGCTCCTATGTGTGTGTGCGTATTTGTGCTCCTACGTGTGTGTGCTCCTACGTGTGTGTGTGCTCCTACGTGTGTGTGTGCTCCTACATGTGTGTGCTCCTACGTGTGTGTGTGCTCCTATGTGTGTGTGTGCTCCTATATGTGTGTGTGCTCCTACGTGTGTGTGTATGTGTCTTTATCTGTGCTTTCACATGTGTATTCAACCATGCCTGCCCAGTCATTAGACATGCTACTGTGTGCGTGTGCTGTACAACAGTAAAAGCATGTGTGTGTAGGGTGAGTGTGTGCGTTCCTCTTATGACGTAGAGGGGGAGTGTGTTCGTTCCTCTTATGAAGCTAGAGGGGGAGTGTGTTCGTTCCTCTTATGACGTAGAGGGAGTGTGTTCGTTCCTCTTATGACGTAGAGGGGGAGTGTGTTCGTTCCTCTTATGAAGCTAGAGGGGAGTGTGTTCGTTCCTCTTATGACGTAGAGGGGGAGTGTGTTCGTTCCTCTTATGAAGCTAGAGGGGGAGTGTGTGCTCCTCTTATGAAGCTAGAGGGGAATGTGTGCTCGTCTTATGATGTAGAGGGGGAGTGTGTTCTCCTCTTATGAAGCTAGAGGGGAGTGTGTGCTCCTCTTATGACGTAGAGGGGGAGTGTGTGCTCGTCTTATGACGTAGAGGAGGAGTGTGTGCTCGTCTTATGATGCTAGAGGGGAGTGTGTGCTCCTCTTAAGAAGCTAGAGGGGAGCGTGTTCGTTCCTCTTATGAAGCTAGAGGGGAGTGTGCGTTCCTCTTATGAAGCTAGAGGGGAGTGTGTTCGTTCCTCTTATGAAGCTAGAGGGGGAGTGTGTTCGTTCCTCTTATGAAGCTAGAGGGGGTGTGTGTTCGTTCCTCTTATGAAGCTAGAGGGGAGTGTGTTCACTCCTCTTATGAAGCTAGAGGGGAGTGTGCGTTCCTCTTATGAAGCTAGAGGGGAGTGTGTTCGTTCCTCTTATGAAGCTAGAGGGGAGTATGTTCGTTCCTCTTATGAAGCTAGAGGGGGAGTGTGTGCTCCTCTTATGACGTAGAGGGGAGTGTGTTCGTTCCTCTTATGAAGCTAGAGGGGGAGTGTGTTCGTTCCTCTTATGACGTAGAGGGGGAGTGTGTTCGTTCCTCTTATGAAGCTAGAGGGGGAGCGTGTGCTCCTCTTATGAAGCTAGAGGGGGAATGTGTGCTCGTCTTATGATGTAGAGGGGGAGTGTGTGCTCCTCTTATGAAGCTAGAGGGGGAGTGTGTGCTCCTCTTATGACGTAGAGGGGGAGTGTGTGCTCCTCTTATGACGTAGAGGGGGAGTGTGTGCTCGTCTTATGACGTAGAGGGGAGTGTGTGCTCGTCTTATGATGCTAGAGGGGGAGTGTGTGCTCCTCTTAAGAAGCTAGAGGGGGAGTGTGTTCGTTCCTCTTATGAAGCTAGAGGAGAGTGTGCGTTCCTCTTATGAAGCTAGAGGGGGAGTGTGCATTCCTCTTATGAAGCTAGAGGGGGAGTGTGTTCGTTCCTCTTATGAAGCTAGAGGGGGTGTGTTCGTTCCTCTTATGAAGCTAGAGGGGGAGTGTGTTCACTCCTCTTATGAAGCTAGAGGGGAGTGTGCGTTCCTCTTATGAAGCTAGAGGGGAGTGTGTTCGTTCCTCTTCTGAAGCTAGAGGGGGAGTGTGTTCATTCCTCTTATGAAGCTAGAGGGGGAGTGTGTGCTCCTCTTATGGAGCTAGAGGGGGAGTGTGTGCTCCTCTTATGACGTAGAGGGGGAGTGTGTGCTCCTCTTATGACGTAGAGGGGGAGTGTGTGCTCGTCTTATGACGTAGAGGGGGAGTGTGTGCTAATCTTATGATGCTAGAGGGGGAGTGTGTGCTCCTCTTATGAAGCTAGAGGGGGAGTGTGTTCGCTCCTCTTATCTACCCTGATTGATTCGATATTGACAAATGTTCCACATAAATATTCTGCGGTTGGTGTTTTTTGTAATGATTTAAGTGACCATTGTGCTGTTGTTGCTGTTAGAAATACTAAGGTTCCTAAGACAAACCCACGTTTTATTCGTAAGATAAATTTGAAGTGTTTTAATGAGCAGGCATTCCTTCATGATTTGTTTTATTTTGACTGGAGCAAGATTGATCTTATCCCTGATGTGGAAACTGCCTGGAAATTCTTTCATGGTGGTTTTTTCCAAATAGTAAACAAACATGCCCCATTCCACAGGTTCAGGGTTAAAGGGCAAGATAATCCATGGTTTTCCTCTGAGCTGTCTTGTATTACTCACGACCGTAATCTAGCCTGGGCGAAAGCAAGGAAGTCATGTTCTGATGTTGATTGGCTTATTTTAAGGCAGTTACGAAACAAGTCTTCTTTTTTTCTCAGGAAGGCCAAGTCTGAATATTTTATGTCTGTTACCACTGATAACCTGAATGACCTTAGAAAGTTTTGGAAGACTATTAAGTCTTTGTCTGGTAACAGTAATGTTAATGAATAAATGTATATGACAAAACTGAAATGCTGAATTGTTTCAATAAGCACTTTGTATCATCTGGTAGGCTGTTTGATTCAGTGTCCTCTGTCTCTGTACAACCCTGTGTGGATGAACCAGTGAGAGCTGGTCAAACTTGTAGCTTTTTGCCATTCACAGTGCAGGTGGTACATAAAGCCCTGAAATCCTTAGATCAGAGAAAGCCTGCAGGTCCTGATCTTTTGGATCCCTGCTTTTTAAATCTGGCAGCTGATTTCATAGCTGATCCACTTACATATCTGTTCAATTTAACCTTGGAATGTAATGATGTTCCAAAGATCTGGAAATCAGCATTTGTCCTACAACGTTTAAAAGGGAGAGATCCAACTCTTTTAAATAATTATAGGCCAATCTCAAAGCTGTCACCCCTGGTGAAAATACTTGAAACTCTTGTGAGTGAACAGCTAAAAGAGTTTTTATTTACTAACTCTATTTTATCAATGTACCAATCGGGCTTCAGGAAGAAGCATAGCACAATTACAGCAGCCATGAAGGTTTTAAATGATATCATTGAAGCCATTGACAAAAAACAGCACCGTGTCTCACTTTTTATTGATCTCTCTAAGGCTTTTGATACAGTTGATCATGCTATACTAAGGCAGAGATTGTCGAGTGTAGGTCTTTCAGAGCATGCGGTTGCATGGTTTGCTAACTATCTGTCTGATAGAATTCAGTGCACTCAATTTGATGGGCTCATGTCTGTTAAATTGTCTGTCTGTAATGGTGTGCCCCAAGGCTCTGTACTTGGTTCTCTCTTATTCACTATTTATATAAATAATTTAGACAAAAATGTCCAAAATGCGCAACTTAATTTTTATGCTGATGATACTGTTATTTACTGTTGTGCCTCGTCTCTTACAAAAGCTTTCCAGAACTTTTTATAATGTTCAACATACCTTGTGTCAATTGAAGCTTATCCTCAATACTGACAAAACTAAACTAATGGTGTTTTCTAAAGCAAGAAATAGACCTCTGAACCTTTCACCTATTACTACCTGTCAGGGCAAGGAGATTGAGGTTGTAACCTCATATACATATATTGGAATTTTAATTGATGACGGCCTCTCTTTTAAATTGCATATTCAACAACTTACAAAAAGGGATTTTATTTTAGGAATAAGGCCTGTTTTTCTTTTGAAGCCAGAAGGAGTCTAGTATCAGCTACATTTATGCCTTTACTAGACAAAGGGGATATTTTACATATGATGCTTCCGCTCAGTGTTTGAGATCAATTGACACCCTTTACCATGGCACTTTGAGATTTATTTTAAACTGCAAAACCCTTACGCACCACTGCACTTTGTATACCAGGGTTGGCTGGCCTTCTCTAGTCCCTCGTAGGCTCACAAAGCCATTTTGAGTTTACTACCTTTTAATTTGGGCATTTTTATTGTTCAGAAATGTGTGGGTACTCTTTTCGTTCGCTGGACTTTATCCTGCTAACTGTTCCAAATGTCCGAACTGAATTTGGTAAAAGGGCTTTTATGTTCTCTGCGCCATCGTCTTGGAACACCTTACAGAATACTTTTAAACTGGAAGAACTTGATGAATGATCTTGAGACTGATTCCCTGACCTGTCAGTGTTTTTAATTTGCTGTTTTTGATTGTGTTATACTCTTGTGAATTCTATGGTTTTTACTAGATTACTTATAGTTTTTCATGTTGTTTGTCTGTAATTTTTGTAATGACTTGGTGCTGCCTATCTTGGCCAGGAAGCTCTTGAAAAAGAGATTTTAAGTCTCAATGAGCCCTTCCTGGTTAAATTTTAAAAAAGAACAATAATAATGATGAGAGAGGGTGAGTGTGTGCTCCTCTTATGATGAGAGAGGGGGAGTGTGTGCTCCTCTTATGATGAGAGAGGGGGAGTGTGTGCTCCTCTTATGATGAGAGAGGGGGAGTGTTTGCTCCTCTTATGATGAGAGAGGGGGAGTGTTTTCTCCTCTTATGATGAGAGAGGGGGAGTGTGTGCTCCTCTTATGATGAGAGAGGGGGAGTGTGTGCTCCTCTTATGATGCTAGAGGGGGAGTGTGTGCTCGTCTTATAACGTAGAGGGTGAGTGTGTTCTCCTCTTATAACGCTAGAGTGGGAGTGTGTGCTCCTCTTATGACGCGAGAGGGGAGTGTGTGCTCCTCTTATGATGAGAGAGGGGAGTGTGTTCTCCTCTTATGATGAGAGAGGGGGAGTGTGTGCTCCTCTTGTGATGAGAGAGGGGGAGTGTGTTCTCCTCTTATGACGCGAGAGGGGGAGTGTGTGCTCCTCTTATGATGAGAGAGGGGGAGTGTGTTCTCCTCTTATGACGCGAGAGGGGAGTGTGTGCTCGTCTTATGACGTAGAGGGGGAGTGTGTGCTCCTCTTATAACGCTAGAGGGGAGTGTGTTCTCCTCTTATGACGCGAGAGGGGAGTGTGTGCTCCTCTTATGATGCTAGAGGGGGAGTGTGTGCTCGTCTTATAACGTAGAGGGGGAGTGTGTTCTCCTCTTATAACGCTAGAGGGGGAGTGTGTGCTCCTCTTATGACGCGAGAGGGGGAGTGTGTGCTCCTCTTATAACGTAGAGGGGAGTGTGTTCTCCTCTTATAACGCTAGAGGGGGAGTGTGTGCTCCTCTTATGACGCGAGAGGGGGAGTGTGTGCTCCTCTTATGATGCGAGAGAGGGAGTGTGTGCTCCTCTTATGATGCGAGAGGGGGAGTGTGTGCTCCTCTTATGAAGCTAGAGGGGGAGTGTGTTCGCTCCTCTTATGATGCTAGAGGGGGAGTGTGTTCACTCCTCTTATGATGCTAGAGGGGGAGTGTGTTCACTCCTCTTATGATGCGAGAGGAGGAGTGTGTTCGCTCATCATATGACGCTAGAAGGGGAGTGTGTGCGTTCCTCTTATGACGCGAGAGGAGGTGTGTGGGTTCCGTAGTAGGTGTAGTAATATAGAATATAATATATTATAAGTTGAACCCACTATCATGGTGTTGCATGCTCTACCAACTGAGTATATTTATGTGTGTGGGTTTGTGTGCTCTTCTTTTTATGTGTGTCAAAAGTAGGACGTGTGTGCTCAACCAGCCGCTGGCAAGGGAAGGCAATGGAGAGGTTACGTGTGTGTGTGTGTGTGTGTGTGTGTGTGTGTGTGTGTGTGTGTGTGTGTGTGTGTGTGTGTGTGTGTGTGTGTGTGTGTGTGTGTGTGTGATGTGGTGTGTGTGTGTGTGTTAGTGATGGGCGGGTTGATTTATAACCCGCAGTCCCATTGTGTGTATCTGCGTGCTTGGCGGGTGTAGGGTCATGATACATTGTGTGGATGAAGGGCGGGTGTAGGGTCATGATACATTGTGTGGATGAAGGGCGGGTGTAGGGTCATGATACATTGTGTGGATGAAGGGCGGGTGTAGGGTCATGATACATTGTGTGGATGAAGGGCGGGTGTAGGGTCATGATACATTGTGTGGATGAAGGGCGGGTGGAGGGTCATGATACATTGTGTGGATGAAGGGCGGGTGGAGGGTCATGATACATTGTGTGGATGAAGGGTGGGTGTAGGGTCATGATACATTGTGTGGATGAAGGGTGGGTGGAGGGTCATGATACATTGTGTGGATGAAGGGTGGGTGTAGGGTCATGATACATTGTGTGGATGAAGGGTGGGTGTAGGGTCATGATACATTGTGTGGATGAAGGGCGGGTGTAGGGTCATGATACATTGTGTGGATGAAGGGCGGGTGGAGGGTCATGATACATTGTGTGGATGAAGGGCGGGTGTAGGGTCATGATACATTGTGTGGATGAAGGGCGGGTGGAGGGTCATGATACATTGTGTGGATGAAGGGCGGGTGTAGGGTCATGATACATTGTGTGGATGAAGGGTGGGTGTAGGGTCATGATACATTGTGTGGATGAAGGGCGGGTGTAGGGTCATGATACATTGTGTGGATGAAGGGCGGGTGTAGGGTCATGATACATTGTGTGGATGAAGGGTGGGTGTAGGGTCATGATACATTGTGTGGATGAAGGGCGGGTGTAGGGTCATGATACATTGTGTGGATGAAGGGCGGGTGTAGGGTCATGATACATTGTGTGGATGAAGGGCGGGTGTAGGGTCATGATACATTGTGTGGATGAAGGGTGGGTGTAGGGTCATGATACATTGTGTGGATGAAGGGCGGGTGTAGGGTCATGATACATTGTGTGGATGAAGGGCGGGTGTAGGGTCATGATACATTGTGTGGATGAAGGGCGGGTGTAGGGTCATGATACATTGTGTGGATGAAGGGCGGGTGTAGGGTCATGATACATTGTGTGGATGAAGGGCGGGTGTAGGGTCATGATACATTGTGTGGATGAAGGGCGGGTGTAGGGTCATGATACATTGTGTGGATGAAGGGCGGGTGTAGGGTCATGATACATTGTGTGGATGAAGGGTGGGTGTAGGGTCATGATACATTGTGTGGATGAAGGGCGGGTGTAGGGTCATGATACATTGTGTGGATGAAGGGCGGGTGTAGGGTCATGATACATTGTGTGGATGAAGGGCGGGTGTAGGGTCATGATACATTGTGTGGATGAAGGGCGGGTGTAGGGTCATGATACATTGTGTGGATGAAGGGCGGGTGTAGGGTCATGATACATTGTGTGGATGAAGGGTGGGTGGAGGTCAGGTTGATTAAAGAGAAAACAATACATGTGCTATTCAGATCTCTATAGGCTACATTTGAGGTTTTTCTTTAATTATTTTTAGGCATTAGTGCATGATTTAGGCATTAGTGCATAATTATCTGGCATTAGTGCATGAGCCTAAAGGCGTCTGCATGCTTACCAGCCCAAACAGGAAGAGTTCATACATATATTATCCCACCATTTTGTGATGTTTTTGTTTGTTTTGGACTTCAGTGAGGTTTCTAATTTCGGCTGTTCGGGCACACCATTTTTTTTATGGAGGCAAGTTCGGAGCCGAAGTTCGGAGCCGAAGTCTACGCCCCTTCATCGGTGATTGGTCAACAGTAAGGATTCTTCAATAAAGTCTTTGTGGTCATTCAACGAGGAACGACTCGTTTTCATGCACATTTTTTATTGAAAAATACTGCATCAAACGTCTTAGTTGTGCGACTAAAATTGTGCGACTAAGATTTCATCAAAAATGTAAAAATGACAGATTTTTTGAGTTATCTTATATTAATTCGGACTATTTAGAGGAAGTGCATACTGGTTACGGTGTCTCAAAATGGACAAACAGTACTATTTCTGCTTTTAAGGAGTATGCGTGCTCACTCGTTCGGGTCAGCTAGGCACCAGCCGAACTGAAGCATGCTGACGCCTTTAGTTTTATGCCCTGTTATCATTGTGAAGTATTTCATTAAGCCATACATCATCTTCACAGTCTTGTGAAGCTACTGAATGGAGAAGTGTAGTGTTTGGAGGAGAACATGTCTCATCAGAGATTGCATTTGTTTTGAGATATTTCAAAAAATGACTTTTTCATTCAAGGCAGGATAATGCTAATAAAACATGTTGGTTTTCCACAACTTGTTTCTATAACTTTATAGCAAGTCAAATTGGCAGCTAGAGCAGCTAGCTAGCCTAGTAATTATACTAAAAAACAAACGTCATTTCCATCACAATAAACTTAAACGGGAGGCGACAGTCATATAATGTATATGATTTAACATTACTATTAAAATAGTACTAACTTATAGGAATAGGTAATTGTTAACAAGTTGCTAGCTATCCCATAAAGCCATTACTGAAAACCACCACATTCATCTTCTTCTGTGGTTTGGTAACTTCCTGTTCTTTGATGGACTCTGGCTGGACTGAAGACGACGCAAAGTTTGAAATAATGTCAAAGTATGCTGCGTCCGTCTCACAACGGAGCCTTCAACCGCAAGGGGGGGTGCGTTGCGTTTCCACTCCGCTGTGGACGTTCCCATTGAAATGCATGACATCTGGCACAATATAATGGAGGGCTTATCTGTAATGTGAACGAGGCTTTAGAGCCTAACTTTACCTACTCCAAATAGCCTACACGCCAATCTACCAAATGCTTTTGGGAACAGGCAGAAAATGTTCATGTTGATCCACTGAGGCAAAAAGGACAATGTCTGAATTTAATTTGAAAAGAGAAGAGCTGTGTAATGAAGATGTCAGGGATTTCCTCCTCTTCATCTGAAGAGGAGAGGCGAGAAGGATCGGAGGACCAATATGCGGCGTGGTAAGTGTCCATGGTTCTTTTAATATGTAAATGTACACATGAACACTACAAAACAATAAACATGGAACGTGTGAAACCCTAAACAGTCCTATCTGGTGCAAAGACAGAGACAGGAACAATCACCGACAAACACGCAGTGACACCCAGGCTACCTAAGTATGATTCTCAATCAGAGACAACTAATGACACCTGCCTCTGATTGAGAACCATACTAGGCCGAAACATAGAAATACCCAAATCATAGAAAAACAAACATAGACTGCCCACCCAACTCACGCCCTGACCATACTAAATAATGACAAAAACAAAGGAAATAAAGGTCAGAACGTGACAGAAGAGTTTAAAATAAAGAGAAGGGAGGGCCTGAAAAGTAATGTTTAGAAAAGATTTGGTGAAGTGGTAAAAGAGGATGATAGCAGTGCCTCTGTTATGTGTGATGATTGTCAGGCGCTATACAAATTTGACAGTCACAAGACTGCATCTTCAAATAGGCTTGCATTTTCTCCCTGGTCCCTAAATGTTTTTGCTGCCTGAAGGAAACAGAGATGACAGAGAAATTGAAGCATTCATTCTATCATTTATGACATTATTCTGGTGAACAGTGGTTTATTTAGTCTTCTAGGGCAACATATAATGAATGACAGAAGAGAAGCTGCATGTATCTAATTATAGACATGTTGACTAACAAATATCCTGCCAAAATCTTGGAAACTATTAACAGAAACATTAGGCAAAACAATATCCTGCACCCACTGTCAAAAAAATGGCCACTGTTTCTGACTATAGCCTACAGCGCATTTTCTATATTTGCAGTTTAGGTCGGTTATGGGCCTCAGATTTCCACTTTATCACAAAGTCGGGCGGTTGCGGATGGGTTATTAGCAATTGCGGACGGGTGCGGGTGAAGAAACAGCTAACCCTCACACCACTAATGTGTGTGTGTGTGTGTGTGTGTGTGTGTGTGTGTGTGTGTGTGTGTGTGTGTGTGTGTGTGTGTGTGTGTGTGTGTGTGTGTGTGTGTGTGTGTGTGTGTGTGTGTGTGTGTGTGTTAGTGAGTGACAGAGAAAGAGAGAGAAATAAAGAGATATGGGAGAGGAACAAAATAAACATTAACCAAAATAGAAATCCTCTCTCTATACACCTAGTATGTTTGGATAACAACAACATATTCATTTTGATTGATTGAGTTTATAAGATAATAAGAACTCAACATTATATCAAACTGTTCTCCACATCTGTACAGCACTTTGAGATATCAGCTGATGTACGAAGGGCTATATAAATAAATTTGATTTGATTTGATCAGATCTTTTTCTAAGCATAACACTTCTAATGACTGTTGATGGCCTATGTTATGTCACTATGACAGAGTTACAGTATGTAGGCCTCCTTATGGGGTTTCAAGGAAACAAATGCTTCAAGACAATTGAACATGCTTCAAGTCAATTCAAAATGCTTCAAGTCAATTCAAAATGCTTCAAGTCAATTCAAAATGCTTCAAGTCAATTCAAAATGCTTCAAGTCAATTCAAAATGCTTCAAGTCAATTCAAAATGCTTCAAGACAATTCAAAATGCTTCAAGTCAATTCAAAATGCTTCAAGTCAATTGAACATGCTTCAAGACAATTCAAAATGCTTCAAGACAATTCAAAATTCTCCAAAACGATTAAAAATGTATATATTGCTGCATATTTACTTGGCCAGTCTATTTACTACATGTACAGACAATACACCCACATACATGAGAGAAGTATGAAAGTATCCAACGTTTTAGCACTGCTCACACACAAGAAAGCTGGCAAATCACTGACACACTGCTACCCTCCCACACAAACAACATAGAATGAACAATGTAACACACACACACACACACACACACACACACACACACACACACACACACACACACACACACACACACACACACACACACACACACACACACACACAGTCTATCAATTTACAGCTGAGCACAAACACATCAAGTCTGCAGCACATAGCATTTTGAGTCTAGAATGTTCTCTCTCTCTTCCCACACAATATAGAGCTGTTCCAGTTTGCCTCTGTAGGCTCTATACAGCTACAAGCTGACATTATATGGCAGGATTTAAATAGACACCATTTTATCATCCACATAAGATGTTTTATTATCAGTGTATAAAAAGGGAGTGGGAGTAGAATAGCAAAATACATTGGCAGACATGTTCAGACATATTTATTTGTATATTGTTCAGTAACTGTTACTTTTATTGATTCCCTGTCATGAATCTGTCTATGCACTGTCATTACCATGACATAGCATTTCATAAGCAGTCATAACTGATATCAGGCTTTGACAACTGACGGTAACACTCAGTGTTGTTCATGATGCATCCATAACAATGTCATAACCGCATCATAAAGTGTCATAACACATGACAAAATGTGACTAAAAATGTTGTAAATGATTATTGTCATCTGAGATATGACTTATATAATTGCCTGTCATGACCTATATGTTTTGTTGCATTATGGCATAGATTTAGCCGGTGGTAACTTGTAGAATAGACACTGACTGGAATGCTGTTTTAACCAATCAGCATTCAGGATTAGACCCACCTGTTGTATAATGAACTATGACATAGTGTCGTATGATATTGACTGTTGTCATATACTGCAGCAAAGTATGTGGAGTTCATGGCTCCATTGTAAAGCATTATGACTCATTTGAAAGTTGGGTAAAGTGTTAATACAGTATATAGCATTATATCAGTAATGCCATGCTTATGACACAGTAAAGACAATTTATAGGGTAAGTAGCATAAACGTAACCACATGTAACATGTGGATTTGCATTAGTATACACATCAAAAGTCCCAATACAAAGTTACACCTCACATTTCTATTATTACATAAAACCCGTCAGAATTCCGAAGAATAACTAAGTCATGTTGGAAAATTATTTTCCGGGGTGTGAAGTAATATAGAGGACCTGGCAAGCCAGCCTATTCCCTATAATGTAAACTGCAACAGAAATAACATCAAATGTATACCTTGAAATGAAACCAAATCGTTTGCTCTGATCACTACTGGTTTCAAGTAAATGTTCAGTCAACTTACAAGCAAATATTTTACGAATTTATTGTGATAAATCAACTTGTAAGGTTGCTAACCAACTAGTCTGCTATCATTAGCTCTACCAGCCTGCTAACGTTACATTAACACTGAATGATTCAGCCAACACCTAGCTTACAGCTACATTAAAGTAAACCAAAGCTTTAGAAATATGTAACTCCATCTAACCAGTTATCAAAGAATATTAGCAACAGTGCCTTCAGAAAGTATTTTTCCACATTTTGTTGTGTTACAGCCTGAATTTAAAATGGATTCAATTTAGATTTTTTTGTCACTATCCTACATAAAGAGTTAAAGAGTATGGATGACATGAAGTTAGTTGGTGCAGTGTTGCTAGATTTCAGTCTGCTTTTGATGTAATTGATCATGAACTGTTACTAGGTAAACTCAAATGTTATGTTTTTAAGGCTGCAGCTCTATCCTGGATGGAAAGCTATCTCTCCAGGAGAAGGCAAAATGTGTCCTTTAATGGCAGCTTTTCAAACAGTAAAGATATCCACTGTGGTGTTCCTCAAGGAAGTTGCCTAGGCCCACTTCTCTACTCTAACTTTACTAATGATTTACCTTCAGTAATGAACAAAGCAAGGGTGGTCATGTATTCTGATGACTCTACAATGTATTGCGCAGCATCAGAATGTAGTGAGCTAACAGATGAGCAGTGAACTAAGAATGGTGTCTCAGTGGGTTGATATGAACAAACTGGTTTTGAACATTTCTAAAACGAAATGTATTGTATTTGGTTCAAGATATATGCTTGCTGATGTGTCAATGAATATAATGCATGTAGAGTAAGTGAAAAATAGAAACTACTAGGCATCATTTTAGACACAGCTTTATCATGGTCAGAACACATAAATAATATGGTTGTTAAGATGGGTAAGGGAATTGCTGTTACAGGAAAATGTTCAGAGTATGTAACATCTAGCACTCTGAATCAGGTGATTAAATCCCTGGTCCTATCACACTTAGAGTACTGTCCAGTTATATGGTCAATCCCTGGTCCTATCACACTTAGAGTACTGTCCAGTTATATGGTTATCTGCAGCAAAGAAAGATATCACTCAAAACAGGGCTGCCAGATTAGCTCGTCATTGCTCTATCCTTATGAATGTTATCCAAATATATCAGAATCTCTCATGGCTTCACATAGCAAACAAATTACTATCCAGTCTTCTGATTTTCTTTAGGAATGTTATATTTTTTCAAAAAACTAAAAGTATTTTTCAGGCCAGTTAGTACATACTAGTAACACGCATAACCACCAAACCAGACAGGCAAATTTAGGGCAGCTAAGACAACCCAAGCCAAGAACAAAGTCACCTTAAATCTACAATTTTATATAGAGCCATAGCTGAATGGAACTCTTTACCAATCCATATTTCTCAGGCAAAAAGTAAATCCACCTTCAAGAAAAAAAGTAAAGAACATCTAATGCTATAGACCATATGACTGGACAGGAAATAGAAAGCATCAACTGAATGTTAAATGTGTTTCCTGTCAGGTATTTTAATTATCTGTATTGTCTACTTGTTGAATGTTTGTGAAGTCTTGATTTGTGGTTGTTTGTAATGTCTTGTTAATTGGTGTTGGACCCCAGGATGATTAGCTAGTGTTACGGAGTTAGCTAATGGGGATCCTAATAAAAATTACAAAATTACATTGAATATCATGTCAAAGTGGAATTATGTTTTAGATTTTTATGTAACAAATCACACAATAAGTTGCACACTCTGTGAGCAATAATAGAGTTCAACATTTTTTTTATGACTACCTCATATCTGTACCCCACACATATAATTATCTGTAAGGTCCCTCAGTTGAGCAGTGAATTTCAAACACAGATTCGACCACAAAGACCAGGGAGGTTTTCCAATGCCTCACAAAGTAGGGCACCCATTGGTAGTTGGGTAAAAATTTAAAAAAGCAGACATTGAACATCCCTTTGAGCATGGTGAAGTTATTAATTACACTTTGGATGGTGTATCAATACACCCAGTCACGACAAAGATACAGGCATCCTTCCCAACTCAGTTGCTGGAGAGGAAGGAAACTGCTCAGGGATTTCATCATGAGGCCAATGGTGACTTTAAAACAGTTGTGAAAACAAGAGTGAAAACAAGGAAGCCTGTAGAGCAGGTCATGAGGTGTGGACTCGTGACTTTCGAGTCACATGACTTGGACTCGAGCCTTATGACTCGATCTGACTTGATACCCTTCCCAAGCCCAAATATTAAAAATTGGCAGGTGAATTCAGATGGAGCCCTTGGAAAGATGATACCCAAAATAATTATTTTCGGATATAAAGACAACGCTGTATCAACAAAAAACGGATTGCAACTTGCAAAACATGCGGGAAGAAAATTACAGTTGGAGGCGCAACAATTTCCAACTTTGTTTGACATTTGAAGCTGCACAAAGAATGGTAAGTCGTGGCTAATATAGCCGACAACTTTATATTTTATTACTTTACTTGTCATGGTCGTCATAAAGAGGAGACCAAGGCGCAGCGTGGTAAGTGAACATAACTCTTCAATAAAGAGAGAACACTGAACAGAACTAAACAAAACAAACCGTGAAGCAATATGGCTAGTGCAGAACAGGCAACTAAACATAGAATAACAACACACAAACTATCCAAGGAATATGGCTACCTAAATATGGTCCCCAATCAGAGACAACGATAAACAGCTGCTTCTGATTGAGAACGAATTTAGGTAACCATAGACATATAAACACCTAGACTAGAACACCCCATAAACATACAAAAACCCTAGACAATACAAAACTACACAAACCACCCTTGTCACACCCTGACCTAACCAAATAATAAAGAAAACAAAGATAACTAAGGTCAGGGCGTGACATTACTAGTGTATCATGTAGGCTAACCTAACGTTAAATAAATGAGCCTCGCACACCGTCAGTCAGTGCAGGAACGTGATCATTGCACCCAAGATTTAGCTACAACTAGCTAGGCAGTCGGTAGCCTAAATCCTGCCTGATATTACTGCTGTTCCTTTAACCATTGACATACGTTAGCCTACTGTAACCACAGAGAGAGAGAGAGAGAGAGAGAGAGAGAGAGAGAGAGAGAGAGAGAGAGTGTGTGTGTGTGTGTTAAGGTTGGGCGATTGTGTACAAGTCTACATCGCTCGATTGCGCCCTATAGCGATCCTCGATAGTCGATCACTATTGGGGGGGGTCTTTCTCATGGCTACCCATGTATTTCCATGGAAATATAACATTTATTTGGAAAGTAATAAATTCATAGATATTTTTAAAAGCATTCATTATTTGCGTAAATGTCATATACTAACTATTACTCTTGTTAAAAATATGAAATTGTATTACATTTGGTGAAGAGCACATATTGACTTGTTTAGGACTCGAAACTCAAAGTTTAGGACTTGAGACTTGACTTGATACTTGATGGTCTTGACTTGAGACTTGACTCGACTTGCGTGACTTGACTTGGGACTTGAGTGCTAAGACTTGAGACTTACTTGTGACTTGTAAAACAATGACTTGGTCCCACCTCTGCTGTACAGAATACAAATATTCCAAAACATGCATCCTGTTTGCAACAAGGCACTAAAGTAGTAGTGCAAAAAATGTGGCAAAGCAATTAGCTTTTTGTCCTGAATTCAAAGTGTTATGTTTGGGGCAAATGCAATACAACACATTACTGAGTACCACTCTCCATATTTTCAAGCAGAGTGGTGGCTGCATCATGTTATGGGTATGCATGTAATCAATAAGGACCTGGGAGTTTTCAGGATAAAAAATCAACATAAGGGAGCTAAGCACAGGCAAAGTCCTAGAGGAAAACCTGGTTCAGTCTGTTTTTCACCAGACACCGGGAGATGAATTCACATTTCAGCAGGACAGTAACCTAAAACACAAGGCCAAATCTACACTGGGGTTGCTTGCCAAGAAGATAGTGAATGTTTGTGAGTGTCCGAGTTACAGTTTTGACTTAAAGCTGCTTGAAAATCTATGGCAAGACCGGAAAATGGTTGTCTAGCAATGATCAACAACCAATTTGACACAGCTTGAAGAACTTTGAAAATAATAATTGGAAAATGTTGCACAATCCAGGTGTGGAAAGCTCTTAGAGACTTACCCAGAAAGACTCACAGCTGAAATCACTGCCAAAGGTGCTTCTACAAAGTATTGACTCAGGGTTGTGAATACTTATGTAAATTATATTTTTCTGCGTTTCTTTTTCAATAAATTAGCAAAACAATTCTAAAAACATGTTTTCACTTAGTTCATTATGGGGTTTTGCGAGGAGATGGGTGAGAGAGAAAAATCTATCAAGTTATAACACAACTAATGTGGAATAAGTCAAGGGGTATGAGTACTTTCTGAAGACACTGTATATGCAGTTATCTTAGCCAGCAAGTTAGCCAGCCAGCTAACGTTAGCTATAAATTAGAGAGGCGAGCCAGCAACCGGAGGGTTGCCAGTTCAAATCCCAGGTCCCATCTGAAAAATCTGTTGGGAAGTGAGCTGGCAACCAGATGGTTGCTGGTAGAAAATCCTAGATGCCATTGCCTCCGTTGTGCCCTTGACAAAGGCACTTAAACCCCCACAACAACAGCTCCCTGGGCGTTCAGTGTAGCAGCCCCACACCTCTCCAAAACATGCATGTGTGTCTTTCGGGAGGGTTAGGTTAAAAGCGTAAGTCCTTGGAACTTGTGTGCAATTGACCAATAAAGTTATCTTAATCTTAATTTGATTTGTATCTTAATTACATGCTAGCATGGTTAGTGGCTAACATTAGCCAGCTTGAGCTAGCTAACTAGCATACAAACTCGGTAGCACAGAGTAGGTCCTCCATATGATGTTGTGCATTGTGGGTAGTTTAGAAGATATCCGGAAATAAGTTAATACATTTGCAATAACCCCAAAAACATAACTATGTTTGTACTTATAGCCAACCAGATCGTGACTACAACTAAGTTATTAAGTCTTTGACCACACTGTGTTGTTACTTTGGTAAGTAAAACATCATGCTACTTTCCCTTTAATGATCGAAAGCTCAATAGAAGTGTTGCTTTTCATGTTAATGGTCCAAAAAGCAATGGCTGTAGGCCTACCCACTACTCCACAGCCTTACCAGCTTATTTAAACCAACATAGTAACCCAACTCCATTCTTCAGAGTAGAGGACTGAGTGTGTGTCTGCGAAAACATGCGTGCGTGCACTTTGCCTGCCTGCCTGTGTGTGTGTGTGTGTGTGTCAGTCTCAGATCCCCCCACGCACAGTGTCTGGGCAGGTCTGCGGCGCCTTGAGCTCGTTTGATGTGCAGCATTACCGTGACATTACATCATGGCTGAGTGGAGGGGGCACCTGGCCTTGGTGCTGTGGAATGGGGAGGAATAACAGAAAAGGAATGTGGTACCAAAGAGGGGGAGAAGGATTCAAAGGGTATTCGCTTGGCGGAGAGAAATTATATATGAATGAGTGGGGTTGTGTGTGTGTGTGTGTGTGTGTGTGTGTGTGTGTGTGTGGGGTGTGTGTGTGTGTGTGTGTGTGTGTGTGTGTGTGTGTGTGTGTGTGTGTGGGTGGGTGTGGGTGTGGGTGTGTTTTAAGGCATGTGTGCTTGTGGCATTTTCTGGGTGTTTGAGTTACGTAAGTGTGCTTGTGTGTTTTGGGGATAATATGGGGTTGTGGGGGATACATGTGTGTGTAGGCGTGTGTGTGTGTAAAGCCATGTGTCAGTGGAGGCTCCTCAGAGGAGGAAGTGGAGGACCATCTTCCTAAGTGAATTTCATATTTTCACTTAGGAAGATGGTCCTCCACTGCGGAGTACACCACATCATTCACTGGCTTTATCAATAAGTGCATCGAGGACGTCGTCCCCACAGTGACTGTACGTACATACCCCAACCAGAAGCCATGGATTACAGGCAACATTTGCACTGAGCTAAAGGATAGAGCTGCCACTTTCAAGGTGTGGGACTCTAACCCGGAAGCTTACAAGAAATCCTGCTATGAACCATCAAACAGGCAAAGCGTCAATACGGGGCTAAGATTGAATCATACTACACCGGCTCCAACGCTCGTCTTATGTGGCAGGGCTTGCAAACTATTACAGATTACAAAGGGAAGTACAGCCGCGAGCTACCCAGTGACACAAGCCTACCAGATGAGGTAAATCACTTCTATGCTTGCTTTGAGGCAAGCAACACTGAGGCATGCATTTTTATTTTATTTTACCTTTATTTAACAAGGCAAGTCAGTTAAGAACAAATTCTTATTTTCAATGACGGCCTAGATACAGTGGGTTAACTGCCTGTTCAGGGGCAGAATGACAGATTTCCGGTTACTAGTCCAACCACCAGGCTCTAACCACTAGGCTACCCTGCCGCATGAGAGCATCAGCTGTTCTAGACAACTGTGTGATCACACACTCCATAGCCGACATGAGTAAGACCTTTAAACCGGTCAACATACACAAGGCTGAGGGGCCAGACGGATTACCAGGACGTGTGCTCCGGGCATGTGCCGACCAACTGGCAGATGTCTTCACTGACATTTTCAACATGTCCCTGATTGAGTCTGTAATACCAACATGTTTCAAGCAGACCACCATAGACCCTGTGCCCAAGAACACAAAGGCAACCTGCCTAAATGACTACAGACCCGTAGTACTCACGTATGTAGCCATGAAGTGCTTTGAAAGGCTGGTAATGGCTCACATCAACACCATTATCCCAGAAACCCTAGACCCACTCCAATTTGCATACCGCCCAAACAGATCCACAGATGATGCAATCTCTATTGCACTCCACACTGCCCTTTCTCACCTGGACAAAAGGAACACTTATGTGAGAATGCTATTCATTGACTGCAGCTCAGCGTTCAACACCATAGTACCCTCAAAGCTCATCACTAAGCTAAGGATCATGGGACAAAACACCTCCCTCTGCAACTTGATCCTGGACTTCCTGACGGGCTGCCCCCAGGTGGTGAGGGTAGCCAGAAACACATCTGCCCAGGGGTGCGTGCTCAGTCCCCTCCTGTACTCCCTGTTCACCCACGACTGAATGGCCAGGCACGACTCAAACACCATCATTAAGTTTTCAGACAACACAACAGTGGTAGGCCTGATCACCGACAACGACGAGACAGACTATGCGGAGGAGGTCAGAGAGCTGGCCAGGTGAGGCCAGAATAACAACCTATCCCTCAACGTAACCAAGACTAAGGAGATGATTGTGGACTACAGGAAAAGGAGGACCGATCACACCCCCATTCTCATCGGTGTCCACAGCCACAACAAACTAGAATGGTCCAAGCACACCAAGACAGTTGTGAAGAGAGCACAACAAAGCTTATTCCCCCTCAGGAAACTAAAAAGATTTGGCATGGGTCCTGAGCATCCTGACTGGTTGCATCACTGCCTGGTACGGCAATTGCTCGGTCTCTGACCACAAGGCACTGCAGGGGGTAGTACGTACGGCCCAGTACATCACTGGGGCTAAGCTGCCTGCCATCCAGAACCTCTACACCAGGTGGTGTCAGAGGAATGCCCTAAAAATTGTCAAAGACCCCAGCCACCCCAGTCATAGACTGTTCTCTCTACTACCGCATGGCAAGCGGTACTGGAGTTCCAAGTCTAGGACAAAAAGGCATCTCAACAGTTTTTTCCCCCAAGTCATAGGACTCCTGAACAGGTAATCAAACGGCTACCCGGACTATTTGCATTGTGTGCCCCCTCCAACTCTATTTTCCTCTGCTGCTACTTTCTGTTTATCATATATGCATTGTCACTTTAACTATACATTCATGTACATACTACCTCAATTGGCCCGACCAACCAGTGCTCCCGCACATTGGCTAACTGGGCTATCTGCATTGTATCCTGCCACCCGCAACCCACCACCCGCAATCCACCACCCGCCAACCCCTCTTTTACGCTACTGCTACTCTCTGTTCATCATATATGCAGTCACTTTAACCATATCTACATGTACATACTACCTCAATCAGCCTGACTAACCGGTGCCTGTATGTAGACTCGCTACTGTTATTTTTCACTGTCTTTTTACTGTTGTTTTATTTCTTTACTTACCTATTGTTCACCTAATACCTTTTTTGCACTATTGGTTAGAGCCTGTAATTAAGCATTTCACTGTAAGGCCTGTTGTATTTGGCGCATGTGACAAATAAACTTTGATTTGATTTGAAATGTGTGTGTAGGGGTGTGTGTGTGTGTCAAATCAAATCAAATCAAATTTTATTTGTCACATACACATGGTTAGCAGATGTTAATGCGAGTGTAGCGAAATGCTTGTGCTTCTAGTTCCGACAATGCAGTAATAAAAAGCAAGTAATCTAACTAACAATTCCAAAAAAAAACTACTGTCTTATACACAGTGTAAGGGGATAAAGAATATGTACATAAGGATATATGAATGAGTGATGGTACAGAGCAGCATAGGCAAGATACAGTAGATGATATCGAGTACAGTATATACATATGAGATAAGTATGTAAACCAAGTGGCATAGTTAAAGTGGCTAGTGATACATGTATTACATAAGGATGCAGTCGATGATATAGAGTACAGTATCAACGTATGCATATGAGATGAACAATGTAGGGTAAGTAACATTATATAAGGTAGCATTGTTTAAAGTGGCTAGTGATATATTTACATCATTTCCCATCAATTCCCATGATTAAAGTGGCTGGAGTAGAGTCAGTGTCATTGACAGTGTGTTGGCAGTAGCCACTCAATGTTAGTGGTGGCTGTTTAACAGTCTGATGGCCTTGAGATAGAAGCTGTTTTTCAGTCTCTCGGTCCCAGCTTTGATGCACCTGTACTGACCTCGCCTTCTGGATGACAGCGGGGTGAACAGGCAGTGGCTCGGGTGGTTGATGTCCTTGATGATCTTTATGGCCTTCCTGTAGCATCGGGTGGTGTAGGTGTCCTGGAGGGCAGGTAGTTTGCCCCCGGTGATGCGTTGTGCAGACCTCACTACCCTCTGGAGAGCCTTACGGTTGAGGGCGGTGCAGTTGCCATACCAGGCGGTGATGCAGCCCGCCAGGATGCTCTCGATTGTGCATCTGTAGAAGTTTGTGAGTGCTTTTGGTGACAAGCCGAATTTCTTCAGCCTCCTGAGGTTGAAGAGGCGCTGCTGCGCCTTCCTCACGATGCTGTCTGTGTGAGTGGACCAATTCAGTTTGTCTGTGATGTGTATGCCGAGGAACTTAAAACTTGCTACCCTCTCCACTACTGTTCCATCGATGTGGATAGGGGGGTGTTCCCTCTGCTGTTTCCTGAAGTCCACAATCATCTCCTTAGTTTTGTTGACGTTGAGTGTGAGGTTGTTTTCCTGACACCACACTCCGAGGGCCCTCACCTCCTCCCTGTAGGCCGTCTCGTCATTGTTGGTAATCAAGCCTACCACTGTTGTATCGTCCGCAAACTTGATGATTGAGTTGGAGGCGTGCATGGCCACGCAGTCGTGGGTGAACAGGGAGTACAGGAGAGGGCTCAGAACGCACCCTTGTGGGGCCCCAGTGTTGAGGATCAGCGGGGAGGAGATGTGTGTGATGTGTGAGATGTGTGTGTGAAGGCATGTGTGTATGTGTCAGTGGAGGCTCCTCAGAGGAGGAAGTGGAGGACCATCTTCCTAAGTGAATTTCATATTTTCAATATATTCACGTCAACAAATAATTTATTAAAACACACTGTTTTGCAATGAAGGTCTACAGTAGCCTCAGCAACACTCTGTAGGGTAGCACCATGGTGTACCGGAGGACAGCTAGCTTCTGTTCTGCACTGGGTACATTAGCTTCAATACTAAACCTAGGAGGCTGTGGTTCTCACCCCCTTCCATAGACTTACACATTAATTATGACAACTTCTGGCTTATGTCCTCCAACCTATCAGACCTCTTGCAGCCTGAACTGACATGTTGCCCACCCAATCAAAGGATCGGAGAACTGAAAGCATAAGCTACAGCTAGCTAGTGTAGCACATGAAGATGTGTGAAACTTACTCCTCAACATTGTGTCCCGCTTGCGTCACATCATTAGCTAGGTTTTGAGGTGGCATGATCGGCTAAGACGTTTGAGGAAGGCGGTCATGTGTGTTTGTGAGACAGCGGTCCCGAGTTTGTACCAGGTATGGGCCGAATCGGGAGGAAATGGTACTCTTTAAGAAACCAGCATGACGTCCTTTACACTAGCAGTGCATAAAATGTGGTGAGTAGTTGACTAAAAGAAAGAGAAAAATAATAGTTATTTTTTCAAAAATGAAGGAGAAGCAAGAGAGAGCGAGAGAGAGCTAGCTATGTTTCATTTTTTCAATTTCACTTTCACTTACTTAGCTAGCTTGCTCAAACACTCGGATCAAACAGAGAGGGATGCTATGTTACCTAGCTGGCTATGGCTATTCAACACTGGAACTCTTCCAAGATACGGTAAGCTTTAGGGTTTATTAATTTATTGCCCCCGGGGCCCTCAAAATGTTACTGCTAAACTGCTTGCCAACTGCACACTGTACTGAGTGATTGTAGGGGGTTAACTAACGTGTTAGTTCTAATAGCTATGTTGACTTGACGTTAGCTGATATGATGACAACAATGTAGGCTGTGTGTAGCGGATAGAAGTTATGATATGAAGGTTTTGCTGAGAAAGGCTTTTTTGCCTGGTCACAGACAGCCAATGTTTTGTGCACTAAAGTCCAAAAGCGAAGGGAAAAGATGAGAGGGGGAATTATCCAATGATCAAAGGGATCATGCTGTTTGTATGTGGCTGCTATGAAAGTGAACTGTGTTGGTGTGTGATCACGTGTGTATTCAATCCACCGGTTCTGTTGAAAAACGTTTTTTTATGGAAGCAAAACGAAACGAAACTGGGATAAACATACCTGAAAATGTCCAATAGAAACTCTCATTTGCAACTGTTGGACTAAATATTACACCCTAGATCAGCTAGATGCAGGCAAGATTGTCAATGTCTGTCACCTTGATTGCTCAAATTTCTCTCGACCTGTGCACCTAATGTACGTTGTAAACTCTCGTTCATAGGCTAAGTGGTAGCAACCTCATCATGGGTACAGGGAAATGTGCGTATCATGTAGTAGACAAAACCTATCAATGTGGCTAGACTGTAACTCTCCTTCCAGACTCATATCAAACATCTCCAATCGAAAATCAAATCTAGAGTCGGCTTTCTATTCCGCAACAAAGCCTCCTTCACTCACGCCGCCAAACTTACCCTAGTAAAACTGACTATCCTACCGATCCTCGACTTCGGCGATGTCATCTACAAAATAGCTTCCAACACTCTACTCAGCAAACTGGATGCAGTTTATCACAGTGCCACCGTTTTGTCACTAAAGCACCTTATACCACCCACCACTGCGACCTGTATGCTCTAGTCGGCTGGCCCTCGCTACATATTCGTCGCCAGACCCACTGGCTCCAGGTCATCTACAAGTCCATGCTAGGTAAAGCTCCGCCTTATCTCAGTTCACTGGTCACGATGGCAACACCCACCCGTAGCACGCGCTCCAGCAGGTGTATCTCACTGATCATCCCTAAAGCCAACACCTCATTTGGCCGCCTTTCGTTCCAGTTCTCTGCTGCCTGTGACTGGAACAAATTGCAAAAATCGCTGAAGTTGGAGACTTTTATCTCCCTCACCAACTTCAAACATCTGCTATCTGAGCAGCTAACCGATCGCTGCAGCTGTACATAGTCTATCGGTAAATAGCCCACCCTTTTTTACCTACCTCATCCCCATACTGTTTTTATTTATTTACTTTTCTGCTCTTTTGCACACCAATATCTCTACCTGTACATGACCATCTGATCATTTATCACTCCAGTGTTAATCTGCAAAATTGTAATTATTCACCTACCTCCTCATGCCTTTTGCACACAATGTATATAGACTCTCTTTTTTTCTACTGTGTTATTGACTTGTTAATTGTTTACTCCATGTGTAACTCTGTGTTGTCTGTTCACACTGCTATGCTTTATCTTGGCCAGGTCGCAGTTGCAAATGAGAACTTGTTCTCAACTAGCCTACCTAGTTAAATAAAGGTGGGGGAAAAAATAAAATGTTACATTGAGCTGGATGAATGGAATAAGAATGTCAGTCATCCAATATGCTGTAATAGAAATAAGGCCATGCTCATTAAAAAAAAACTTGTCCTCCCCTCAAACGGCACTGATCGCCACTGATGTGTATGTGTAGGGGTGCGTGTGTGTCAGGGTTTGTATCACTATATTCACAGTGTGGTACCTGAGTCTGAGCTGTACATCAGGCTAAAGACCAGGATGATCTCACAACAGCAGCCAATGCTACCGATGATCTAACTCCACTGTGTGTGTACTGTATGTATACAAGCCAACTGTTACATTGGAAAGTTGCCTTCTGCTCTGTTCTTAAGACTTTTTCAATACAATTAAATTATTTGCATTTGATATGAGAGTGATTTCCAATAGTTCAGATGGAAATGTAACGTCTAGAGCAGTGTTTCCAAAACGTTTTATAGTCCCGTTGTCACGTTGTGCGCAACTGGTTGAAGGTAAGTCAGGTGCAGGAGAGCAGAGATGGGTGATAACAGGCGCACTTTATTCATGCCCAAGGAAAACAGAGATAATGCCCAAAGTACACAAACGGTAGAATTTTTAAAAAAATCACGGGTCAAACACATACCCTGCGCAAACCAGCCTGATGTGAACCACACGTAACAAACAATCAATTCCACACACAGACATGGGGGGGAACAGAGGATAATATACATTAGTCAGATGAGGGAATGTGAACCAGGTGTGCAGAAAACCAAGACAAAACAAATGGAAAATGAAAGGTGGAGCGGCAATGGCTAGAAGACCGGTGACGTCGACCGCTGAACGCCGCCCGAACAAGGAGAGGGACCGACTTTGGCGGAAGTCGTGACAGTACCCCCTCCCTTGACGCGCGGCTCCAGTAGCACGCCGACACCGGCCTCGGGGACGACCCGGAGGGCGAGGTGCAGGGCGATCCAGATGAAGACGATGGAACTCCCGCAGCATAGAAGGGTCCAAAACATCCTCCTCCGGGACCCAGCATCTCTCCTCTGGACCGTACCCCTCCCAGTCCATGAAGTACTGAAGGCCCCTCGCCCGACGCCTCGAATCCAGTATGGAGCCAACGGAGTACGCCAGGGCCCAGCACAACCCGATGGATGTCAACATGGTCGGCGTCCCAGGTCTCCTCCGCGCGCCTGAACCAGTTGTCCATCGCAGGAGCCTCGGTCTGACTCTGATGCCAAGGCACCAGAACCAGCTGGTACCCCAGTAGGCACTGGAAGGGGGAGAGGTTAGTAGAGGAGTGGCGCAGCGAGTTCTGAGCCATCTCGGCCCAGGGCACGAACGCCGCCCATTCCCCTGGCCTGTCGTGGCAATAGGACCGCCGAAACCCTACCCACATCCTGGTTCACTCTCTCCACCTACCCGTTACTCTCAGGGTGAAAACCCCGGCTGATCGAGACCCCCAGACGTTCCATGAACGCCCTCCAGACCCTCGAAGTGAACTGGGTACCCTGATCAGACACTATATCCTCAGGCACCCCGTAGTGCCGGAAGACATGTGTAAACAAGGCCTCCGCAGTCTGTAGGGCCGTAGGGAGACCGGGCAGAGGAAGGAGACGGCAGGACTTGGAAAAACGGTCCACAACTACCAGGATCGTGGTGTTACCCTGTGAGGTGAGAAAATCGACCGACCCATTCCACAAGGCCATTGTGGAACGGGTAAGGGGTGTAGCTTACGTCTGGGCAGGTGCCTAGGAGCCTTACACTGGGCGCACACCGAGCAGGAGGAAACATAAACCCTCACGTCCTTAGCCAAGGTGGGCCACAGGAACTTCCCACTCAACAGCGCACCGTCCGACCGATGCCTGGATGACCAGAGGAGGGTGACGTGTGGGCCCAATAGATCAGCCGGTCACGGACAGCAGACGGAACGTACAGACGCCCAGCGGGACACTGGAGGGGAGCGGGCTCTGCACGTAACGCCTGCTCAACGTCCGCGTCCAGCTCCCATACTACCGGTGCCACCAGGCAGGAGGCCAGGAGTATGGGGGTAGGATCCATGGGCCGCTCCTCTGTATCACACAGCCGGGACAGTGTGTCTGCCTTAACATTCTGGGAACCTGGTCTGAAAGAAAGGGGGAAAACAAAACGGGTAAAAAACATGGCCCACCTTGTCTGAAGAGGATTCAGTCTCCTCGCTGCCCGGATGTACTCCAGGTTGCGGTGGTCAGTCCAGATGAGAAAAGGGTGTTAAAAAGGATGTCTCCACCCCTTCAACGCCGTCACCACAGCCAACAGCTCCCGGTCCCCCACATCATAGTTTTGCTCCGCCGGGCTGAGCTTCTTCGAGAAGAAAGCACAATGGGCGGAGCTTCGGTGGCGTTCACGAGCGCTGAGAGAGCACGGCTCCTATCCCAGCCTCGGACGCATCCACCTCTACTGTGAACGCCAAAGAGGGATCCGGATGCGCCAGCACGGAAGCCGAGGTAAACAGAGCCCGTAGGTGACCAAAAGCCCTGTCCGCCTCAGCCGACCACTGCAAACGCACCGGGCCCCCCTCCAGCAGGGAGGTAATGGGAGCCGCTACCTGAACAAAACCCGGATAAACCTCCGGTAGTAATTGGCAAACCCTAAAAAATGCTGCACCTCCTTTACGTGGTGGGAGTCGGCCAATTACGCATGGCTGAAATGCGGTTACTCTCCATCTCCACCCCTGAGGTGGAAATGCGATATCCTAGGAAGGAGACGGACTGCTGGAAGAACAGGCATTTCTCAGCCTTGACATACAGGTTATGCTCCAACAGTCGACCAAGCACCCTGCGCACCAAGGACACATGCTCGGCGCGTGCAGTGGACTATATCAGAATGTCATCGATATACACCACTACACCCTGGCCATGCAGGTCCCTGAAAATCTCGTCCACAAAGGCTTGGAAGACTGACGGAGCATTCATCAACCCGTACGGCATGATGAGGTACTCATAATGCCTGAGGTGGTACTGAACGCCGTCTTCCACTCGTCTCCCTCCCTGATACGCACCAGGTTGTAAGTGTTCCTGAGATCTAGTTTAGTGAAGAAGCTGAGTGCATTGACTCAATCGCTGTGACTATGAGAGGTAGCGGGTAACTGTACTTCACAGTGATCTGTTTAAGGGCTCAATAGTCAATACACGGGCGCAGACCTCCCTCCTTCTTCTTCTTCACAAAAAATAAACTCGAGGAGGCAGGTGAAGTGGAGGACCGAATGTACCCTTGACGCAGAGATTCCG